>NC_061510.1:276658237-276692845 GCF_022539505.1 Lolium rigidum
TCATGCATAGTATACTAATAGTGCCCGCACCTTGTCCTAATTAGCTTGGACTACCGGATCTTTGCAATGCACATGTTTTAACCAAGTGTCACAATGGGGTACCTCCATGCCGCCTGTACAAAGGTCTAAGGAGAAAGCTCGCATTTTGGATTTCTCGCTTTTGATTATTCTCAACTTAGACATCCATACCGGGACAACATAGACAACAGATAATGGACTCCTCTTTAATGCATAAGCATGTGGCAACAATTATTATTCTCATATGAGATTGAGGATGTATGTCCAAAACTGAAACTTCCACCATGATTCATGGCTTTAGTTAGCGGCCCAATGTTTTTCTCTAACAATATGCATGCTCCAACCATAAAGGTGGTAGATCTCTCTTACTTCAGACAAGACGGACATGCATAGCAACTCACATGATATTCAACAAAGAATAGTTGATGGCGTCCCCGTAAACATGGTTATCGCACAACAAGCAACTTAATAAGAGATAAAGTGCATAAGTACATATTCAATACCACAATAGTTTTTAAGCTATTTGTCCCATGAGCTATATATTGCAAAGGTGAATGATGGAATTTTAAAGGTAGCACTCAAGCAATTTACTTTGGAATGGCGGATAAATACCATGTAGTAGGTAGGTATGGTGGACACAAATGGCATAGTGGTTGGCTCAAGTATTTGGATGCATGAGAAGTATTCCCTCTCGATACAAGGTTTAGGCTAGCAAGGCTATTTGAAACAAACACAAGGATGAACCGGTGCAGCAAAACTCACATAGAAGACATATTGTAAACATCATAAGACTCTACACCGTCTTCCTTGTTGTTCAAAACTCAATACTAGATATTATCTAGACTCTAGAGAAACCAAATATGCAAACCAAATTAGCAAGCTCTAAGTATTTGTTCATTAATGGGTGCAAAGTATATGATGCAAGATCTTAAACATGAGCACAACAATTGCCAAGTATCAAATTATCCAAGACATTTTAGAATTACTACATGTAGCATTTTCCAATTCCAACCATATAAAAATGAATGAAGCAGTTTCAACCTTCGCCATGAACATTAAAAGCTAAGAACACATGTGTTCATACGAACCAGCGGAGCGTGTCTCTCTCCCACACAAGCATTTATTCAAACAAAAACAAAAACAAAAGCAAACCGACGCTCCAAGCAAAGTGCATAAGATGTGACGGAATAAAAATATAGTTTCAGGGGAGGAACCCGATAATGTTGTCGATGAAGAAGGGGATGCCTTGGGCATCCCCAAGCTTAGACGCTTGAGTCTTCTTAGAATATGCAGGGGTGAACCACCGGGGCATCCCCAAGCTTAGAGCTTTCACTCTCCTTGATCATATTGCATCATACTCCTCTCTTGATCCTTGAAAACTTCCTCCACACCAAACTCGAAACAACTCATTAGAGGGTTAGTGCACAATAAAATTCACATGTTCAGAGGTGACACAATCATTCTTAACACTTCTGGACATTGCATAAAGCTACTCGGACATTAATGGATCAAAGAAATTCATCCAACATAGCAAAAGAGGCAATGCGAAATAAAAGGCAGAATCTGTCAAAACAGAACAGTTCGTAAAGATGGATTTTATTAGGCCACCAGACTTGCTCAAATGAAAATTCTCAAATTGAATGAAAGTTGCGTACATATCTGAGGATCATGCACGTAAATTGGCTTAATTTTCTGAGCTACTTACAGGGAGGTAGACCCAGATTCGTTACAGCAAAGAAATCTGGAACTGCGCGAGTAATCCAAATCTAGTACTTACTTTACTATCAAAGACTTTACTTGGCACAACAAAACATAAAACTAAGATAAGGAGAGGTTGCTACAGTAGTAAACAACTTCCAAGACACAAATATAAAACAAAGTACTGTAGCAAAATAACACATGGGTTATCTCCCAAGAAGTTCTTTCTTTATAGCCATTAAGATGGGCTCAAGCAGTTTTAATGATGCTCACATGAAAAATAGATTATGAAGCAAAAGAGAGCATCAAGAAGCAAATTCAAAACAAATTTAAGTCTAACATGCTTCCTATGCATAGGAATCTTGTAAATAAACAAGTTCATGAAGAGCAAAGTAACAAGCATAGGAAGATAAAACAAGTGTAGCTTCAAAAATTTCAGCACATAGAGAGGCATTTTAGTAACATGAAAATTTCTACAACCATATTTTCCTCTCTCATAATAACTTTCAGTAGCATCATGAGCAAACTCAACAATATAACCATCACATAAAGAATTCTTATCATGAGTCTCATGCATAAAATTATTACTCTCCACATAAGCATAATCAATTTTATTAGTAATAGCGGGAGCAAATTCAACAAAGTAGCTATCATTATTATTTTCATCAAGTGTAGGAGGCATAGTATAATCCCAACAAAATTTACTCTTCATAGTAGGTGGCACCAAAAGACCACTATCATTATAATCATCATAAATAGGAGGCATAGTATCATCAAAGAAAATTTTCTCCTCAATGCTTGGGGGACTAAAAAGATCATGAAAACCAGCTTCCCCAAGCTTAGAACTTTCTATATCATTATCAACAATGGTGTTCAAAGCGTTCATACTAATATTACTACCAGCATGCAAATAAGATTTCATAGGTTTTTTAATTTTCGCATCAAACAATCCATGTTTTAAATCAGGAAATAGAATAAGAAGCTCATTGTTGTCCATTATGCCCAACTAGTGTAAACAAGAAACAAAAAGATGCAATTGCAGGATCTAAAGGAAATATCTTCGAGCACAAACACAATGGCGCCAGAAAAGTACTGTTACCTGGAACCGGAGTATGAGTGCCTTTTTACCTTTCCTCCCCGGCAACGGCGCCAGAAAAGTGCTTGATGTCTACGGGTGCTTCTATTCTTGTAGACAGTGTTGGGCCTCCAAGAGCAGAGGTTTGTAGAACAGCAGCAAGTTTCCCTTAAGTGGATCACCCAAGGTTTATCGATCTCGGGGAGGAAGAGGTCAAAGATATCCCTCTCATGCAACCCTGCAACCACAAAGCAAGAAGTCTCTTGTGTCCCCAACACACCTAATAGGTGCACTAGTTCGGCGAAGAGATAGTGAAATACAGGTGGTATGAATGAATATGAGCAGTAGTAACGGTGTGTAGTTGATGGTGGTAATATGGTAGCAGTAGTAACGCAGCAGTAGTAACGCAGTAAAACAGTAAACAAGCAGCGATAGCAGTATTTAGGAACAAGACCTAGGGATTAGACTTTCACTAGTGGACACTCTCAACATTGATCACATAACAGAATAGATAAATGCATACTCTACACTCTTTTGTTGGATGATGAACACATTGCGTAGGATTACACGAACCCTCAATGCCGGAGTTAACAAGCTCCACAATTCAATGTTCATATTTAAATAACCTTAGAGTGCAAGAAAGATCAACACGACTAAACCAAGTACTAACACAGCATGCACACTGTCACCTTCACACTATGTAGGAGGAATAGATCACATCAATACTATCATAGCAATAGTTAACTTCACAATCTACAAGAGATCATAATCATAGCATACACCAAGTACTAACACGGATGCACACACTGTCACCATTACACCGTGCAGGAGGAATAAACTACTTTAATAACATCACTAGAGTAGCACATAGATAAATTGTGATACAAAACACATTGCAATCATAAAGAGATATAAATAAGCACTTCACTATGCCATTCATAACAGCGAGTAAGTATTCTGTGAAATATAGCCTAAGAGACCCACACGGTGCACACACTGTCACCTTTACACACGTGGGACAAGGAGTCTCCGGAGATCACATAAGTAAAACTCACTTGACTAGCACAATGACATCTAGATTACAAGCATCATCATATGAATCTCAATCATGTAAGGCAGCTCATGAGATTATTGTATTGAAGTACATAGGAGAGAGATGAACCACATAGCTACCGGTACAGCCCCGAGCCTCGATGGAGAACTACTCCCTCCTCATGGGAGCAGCAGCGGTGATGAAGATGGCGGTGGAGATGGCAGCGGTGTCGATGGAGAAGCCTTCCGGGGGCACTTCCCCGCTCCGGCAGCGTGCCGGAACAGAGACTCCTGTCCCCCAGATCTTGGCTTCGCGATGGCGGCAGCTCTGGAAGGTTTCTGCGGGTTTCGTCGTTCGTCATAGGGGTTTCACGACGGAGGCTTTAAATAGGCGGAAGGGCAGCCTCGGAGGGGGCCTGGAGCCACCACACCATAGGGCGGCGCGGTCCCCCTCTGGCCGCGCCAGGGTGTGGTGTGGGGCCCCCAGGGCTTCCTCTGGCGGCTCTCGGGTGTTCTGGATGGTTCCGGGAAAAATAGGAACCTGGGTCTTGATTTCGTCCGATTCCGAGAATATTTCGTTACTAGGATTTCTGAAACCAAAAACAGCAGAAAACAGGAACTGGCACTTCGGCATCTTGTCAATAGGTTAGTTCCGGAAAACGCATAAATATGACATATAATGTGCATAAAACATGTAGATATCATCAATAATGTGGCATGGAACATAAGAAATTATCGATACGTCGGAGACGTATCAGCGTGCCGGAACAGAGACTTCTGTCCCCCGAAACGGAGTTCCGCGATGGCGGTGGCGCCCCTGGAGTCTTTCTGGAGTATGATTGATTGTTGTAGGGTTTTTACGTCGCAAGGGATTTTATAGGCGAAGAGGCGGAGCAAGGGGGTGCCTGGGGGGCCCACACCACACCTGGGCGCGCCCCCTCCTAGGCCGTGCCGCCTTGTGGTCTGGAGGCCCTGGCCCTCCTCTCCGTCTCTCCTTCGGTGTTCCGGGTCCGTCTCGGTAAAATAGGAGGTTTGGCTTTTGTTTCGTTGAATTCCGAGAATGTTGCCCGAACAGCTTTTCTGGAACCAAAAACAGCAGAAAATGGGAACTGGCACCTTGGCATCTCGTTAATAGGTTAGTGCCGGAAAATCCATCAAAACGATATAAAGTATGGGTAAAACATGTAGATATTATCATAAAACTAGCATGGAACATAAGAAATTATAGATACGTTGGAGACGTATCACCCACACGCGGAGTGTGTTCTCCACGACGACGCCCGCCGGGTAGCGCCGCTCGGGCACGGTAGGAGGCCGACGGAAGACCGGTGCGTTGAACTGTATCCTACCGGTGCGTTGCAAGGTCTTGGGTGGGGATTTTCTTCAAGTGGAGAATATATGGATTGTGTGTCGCGCCGAATGGAGAGGAAGAGAGGGGGTATAAATAGGCCAGATCGATCAATTACAATGAAACGTCGCGCTGTTTCCGAGTCCGTGGAATTGGTTGCGCGTGTGTATCTGTGTCAATGCGGTGCGCCTGAATCAGTCTTCCTTTATTGCTCTGAATCGGTGACCGTAAATGGCTCTGCTGCGCCGTCTGCCTCGCTGAGCGCTCGCGTTTGAATGCACATCTGACTTGGTGCGGCGCATGCATGGAAAAGTCTGCGACGGGAGCTAGCCTGCATGGTGCGGCGCATGCATGGCGAAGTCTGCGACGGACAAAACCATGCAATGGTCCGAACCACATCTCCTCCCTAGACTAATCATACTGCGGAGTGAGCCTCTCGCGGATCACCGTCGCTCAGCAGATCGCAGCCGTGCACGAGTGTTTCCCTATAAAAGGCGTCCATCCAACGGCGTAGAGCTATGTATTGTAGGGCCCGCCTGGAGTCGCTTCGACCGCCACGTGAATGGCCATTCCTCGGCTCCCGAGCGGCCGCCGCCCACCTCTGCCAATGAAGTTATTGGAGACGCCACGCCTGCCCATCGACCACCGCCCACCTCTGCCAATGAATTTATTGGCGACGCCACGCGTGCACAGCGGCCACCAACCACCACGGTTGCCTGGGGCATTATATAGGGGCGCTCGTTCGGCTGCCTCATCTACTCCTGCACAAACCCTAGCCGCCGCACAACCTGCACCGTAGCGCAGCCCACCCACAAGCCCGCGAAGGAATCCATGGCTGGTTTTGGTGGGCGGCGAGGAGGTCGAGGCCGTCGAGGCCGAGGGTGCGGTCGCCGTGCTGGAGCAGCATCACCCAGCCGCTCGCCGTCGCCAGCGACGTCGTCATCTTCGGAGGAGGCGACGTTCTTCGAATTCATCCTACGCATCGACCAGGACCCTCTCGGCATCAAGCGGCTTCCGGACAAGTTCGCCGAGTTCGTCGATGGCGTCGAGCCGGCAGAGTTGCAGCTACGGGAGGCCAGCTGCAACTCTCGTCGATGGCGTGTCGAGGTATTGTTCGATGGCCAGGGAAAGATGTACCTGCACACCGGGTGGGACAAGTTCGCCGCTACCTCGATCTCGAGCCCGGCTGCCAGCTTATCTTCTTCTACGATGGGGATGGCGACATGGTCGTCAAGGTGTTCGACGGCACATCCTGCCGGAGACACTACCACATCAGCGAGTCAAGCTCGAGCACCGACAGTTAGATATTTTCGAGTGTTCTTTCTTTGCAGCGAAAATGGCCACCGGCCAATAGAACCACTAGTGTACGTTTTCAGCCTGGGTGCCTGGGAGTGTTCTTTCTTGGCAGCGAACACAGGAAACACCCGAGGATGACGCTAGTTAGGTTTCCTCATTTTTCAATGTTCTAATCTTGTTTTAAACTATGTAATGGTTTGTGTAATGTTCGTATCTGTGTTTAAATGAAAAAAGAGAAAAAAAATTAGGTAAAAGTTATTGGTTTCCAAAAATTGTGAAGTTTTTTATTTATTTGATTTTTTGTGATAGTAAACCTATAAATTTCGTCCAATATCCACAATGTCGCACGTTATTGGGCCTAGAAAAAATCGGCCTATTACCATTCCGGAGTGTTCCCCGCGTGCATTGGCCCGTTACATGTCTGACAGCCTAGTTTTTTAATTTTTATTTAAATCTGCAGCACATCAGCTGCACATCTGGTTAAATTCAAAAAATCAAAAAAGTATTAACCAATGGATTATGTTCACAAAAACGTGTGACATATTGTGTAAAAAAAATTGGATTTTTTTCGAAGGTCGAAAAATCGACTAGCTTAGAAAAACTCGCTTGATGTAACCCAAACGGTTCCATTTCTAAGAATGTGGATTTTTCGACCTTCGAGAAACGCTCCAGAAATTTTTGCATACACTCTCGTATCCATCCTAAGACGAAGTGTTAAGTTTTTTTCATTTTTTGAATTTCTGTGAAAATAAACTATTAAATTTCAGTTAAATTCGAGTTGGGAAAAAAACAGAAGAAAACTAGAGAACCCTGCTGGATGGGCCATGAGTATTCCTTCCCCGCGTCCATGCTCCACGTTAATGAGCTTAGTTCAAACCGCGTTACATGTCTGACGGCCTAACTGAAAAGTTTTTTAGTTTTGATTTGAATAAATCTGCAACACATCTGGTTAAATTCAAAAAATTCAAAAAAGGTTTTAACCAATGGATTATCTTCACAATAACGTGTGACATATTGGGTAAAAAAACTGGATTTTTTTCGAAGGTCGAAAAATCGACTAGCTTAGAAAAAGTGGTTTGATGTAACCCAAACGGTTCCATTTCTAAGAATGTGGATTTTTAGACCTTCGGGAAACGCTCCAGAAATTTTTGCACACACTCTCGTATCCATTCTAAGACGAAGTGTGAAGGTTTTTTCATTTTTTGTATTTCTGTAAAAATAAACTACTATTTCAGTTAAATTCGAATTGGAAAAAAAGATAGAAGAAACTAGAGAACACTGCTGGATGGGCCATGAGTGACGTGGGCATTACCCTTCGGGTAACCGACATTGCCCTACCATATACGATCTAATTGGAGGCCCATGACGGTATTCGATGGCAAGATGGGCCACTTGGATGTCGCAGCAGAAGATTCCTTGGCGGGCAAGACAAGGAAGGAGCCGAAGAAGGAAAGTTTAGAACTAGAACTACTGTAAACCTAGTCGTACTCGGTTAGACCTCTTGAGACCTGGCCACCTATATAAAGGCCAGGAGAGGGGCTGCCGAGGGACACAATCAATCTTAGCAATCATAGCCACCAAAAGTCTAGAGCCAGGTCGTTGCAGCACTTAGCCTCTCGACGAGATCTCAGCCGAACTCTTCGGCACCCCATTGTAACCCATTATTTTCATAATCAAGATCAGACAGGCAGGACGTAAGGGTTTTACCTCATCGAGGGCCCCGAACATGGGTAAATCGCTCTCCCCGCTTGTCTGTGAACCGATGTCTCGTATCAGCTTACAGGATTCCATCAACCCTAAGCCCCAATCGGAGGGCTTTGCCGGGGAGTACCCTCGACAATTGGCGCCATCTCGTGGGAAACTCCGTCGGCACAAGATCGGTCATCGGCGAGATCCAGCCATGTCATCGGCAGCTTCATCGACACCGTCATCGCCAGCTCTGGGAAGCCCGATTCGATTCGGCTCCTATGAATTCACCCCGCACAGCGACTCGTCTCGCTCGACCTTTTCTGATCTACAAGGAAACATGGAGATGACCTCCGGCAGCGTCCACTACAACGTCAACTCAGAAGGAGTCCTTCGACTGCTCGAACCACTCGCCTCCAGATCGACAGGACCAAGCACATCGTCATCAATCGACCTTTCGGCTGGTCTGACGGACTCAACGAGCTCACCTGCGCCATCAACTCCCCGTTCGATGTCTCCTATGTCGGTTGGATCTGACAATTCCACATCTTCGGAGATGACCTCGTACTACTACTTGAACTGCGATACCAGGCACGGGTTAGGATCAAACGACACGCCGTTCATCTGCAATGCCCAGTACTCCTCGGGAGAGGACAGTGTCGACAGCATCGTCCAAGGCACCACCCGAAGAACAGCACACCACTAGGTTTATGTCGCAAACAACACAGGAAACACAAGAAACAACAGGGGAGACGGAGATCACACCCCCCGCTCCAGCAGACGAGCAAGTTTTGCAAACAGTGCCAGTAACAACAACAATGATTACACCATCGCAGAGGAGGAGTGGGCAGCAGCCAAGGCAGCCGTGCTTAACAACACACCGCTCCCCGCAGGAACCTCGGTTGGAACCCTCAATGCTTATCGCTCTATATTGGAGAAAAACCGGGAGCGCCTATCGAAAGAGCAAGCCACCCTCGAAAGACGCCTATCTGCTGCAGATCAATCTAGTGAACGACGGAGAGGCTCGCGAGGAAGCACCTCTCGAAGCACTCAAGGGGCAGGCAAGCACCGATCAAGGTTATCCAGACTCTCGGAGGATGACGCCAGAGAAATAACGTCGAATCTGACCAAGTCTTTTATGACCACGGACACTACGGGCATGCCACGGCCAAAAACCGTCGCAGGAGCAACCGCCAATCTCGCAGCGTACCTCATCAATCAGGGCCCTGAAGGTTCTATGGCCCAAGCTCACCGAGGTGCCGTAGAAAGTCTCGCAATATTGGGAGACAACCTGGTCCCGCGGAAGGAAAAGGCCACGTTACAGGCCAGCGGCTCAAAGCATCATGCGAGAGATGCTCGAGACGAAATCACCCAGAGCAGAATCGATAAAGCAAGGCGACGACGTGCCGCTAGGGAGGAATATGACAGTGATTCTTCGGATGAAAGCCAGGAGAACGACGGCGAGCTAAGGGGGGCCGACTGTTTAAGCTACAAAATCCGCGAGGCGATGCCACCCAGAAAGTTCAAACCTACCCCGACGCCGCCAAATACGATGGACAGCAGGAGCCGAGGTCCTGGATAGACGACTACCTACAGACTGTGATTCTGCACAAAGGAAATCAGATAGCAGCAATGCAATGCTTGCAGCTTTACCTAAAGGACTCAGCACGAGCTTGGTTAAGAGGCTTGCCGAAGGGTTCCATCAAATCATGGGACGATCTAGTAGACGCTTTCGTTGCCAATTTCCAAGCAACTTACAAAAGGCCCGTCGGGATTGAGAAATTACGGCATTGCCAACAAAAGCAGAAGGAATCGATGCGCGCATACATTGGGAGATTCACCAAGCTCTTAAACGACGCCGAAGATTTTTCTATCGACAGAGTAATCGACGCCTTCAGCGATGGCATCCGACGTGAAAGCTACATAGAGGAACTCGGGCGCAAAAAACCAAAAACTATAACCAAGTTAATGGAAATCGCCAATAGCTGGGCTGATGGCGAGGACAACGTACGGAAGCCGCGGCAGCGCAGTGACGACGAAGACGACGACCAGCCAAAGCACGACTCGGTGGACGAAGGGATCGCCATAAGAAAAGGAAAAAACCGCAGTTACGATGACAGTAACCTGGTAGCCGCAGGATACTCTGATCGGCAGGATGATCGGTATGACGACAAACGAGACGATCGGCAGGACGGCAATCAGAATAACTCTGGAAACCGTGGTAACTATAAACCACGACCACAGAGGACCCCCCAAGTTACCCTACGCCGAACAGATAAACGCTCCCTGCTACCTGCACTCGTACGTCGACTCCAAGGACAACAAAACAAAGTCAAGCCACTTGCTCAGAGATTGTAGACAGTTCATTGAAATGCAGGAACTCATGCAGCAGCAGCCACAGCCACCACCACCACCACCACCCCCACCGCAGCACCAGGTCCAGCAGGCGCAGCCTCATCAACCCAACGAGGCGTTTCCACCACCGCGTGGGCAGATGAGCATGATCCACAGAACGGGTGTCTCCAGAAGAGAAATGAAGAAGCTCACCCGAGAAATCAATCTGGCAGAAAGTATCATGGCAAACATTCCTGAGTATGTCGAGTGGTCATCTCAGAACATTACGTTCAGCCGAGCAGATCACCCGATGACCATACCAAAACCAGGACACGCTGCCCTAGTAGCCGAGGCACAAATCGGGGGCTTCAAGATGAGCAAAGTCTACATGGATGGTGGAAGCGGACTAAACCTGATATTTGTCGACACAATCAAAAGTATGGGGATCACCATGAAAATGCTAGAGGATTCTGACACCTGTTTCCACGGGATTCTCCCTACTTCGTCGGCATACTCTGTTGGCAAAGTTTACCTGAACGTCGTCTTCGGCAAACCCGACAACTTCAGGAAGGAGAAGATCGAGTTTGAAGTCGTGAACTGGGAATCACAGTACCACGCTATACTCGGAAGACCAGCTTATGCCAAGTTCATGGCTGTACCACACTATGCATACCTCAAGCTGAAAATGCCTGGGAGCAACGGGACAAACATCACGGTCTATGGAAGTTTTTCACTCTCAGACAATTGTGACCGCGATTTTCAGAGGATTGCTGCAAAGTTCGGGTTCAAACAGGAAGTCACCGATCTCCGTTCCAAGCCATCACCACGCGATAATAAGGAAGAAAAACACGTCAGGGAAACGAAGCAGAAACCAGCCGACCTTGCCCCAGAAGTTTCGGCAGTAAAAGCTTCGGCAGCCGATGGCGCAGCAGTCATAGGAGAAAGCAAGACATTGGCGATTGCCGTCGAGACCCCCAGTGAAATCGACGACGCTTCGAAAACCGCTAACGTGGTGGACAAGCCGGAAGATAAGAAGAACCCTTTCCTTGCTTAAAGTAGATGAACAACGTTTAGTTTTTTCCTTTACCTTCAAAAGGGCCCTCCTTTTTCGCCCTTTAGTCCCGTGCTTACTTTATTAATGAGAACTTAAGTTTTAATCCCTTGATAAGCATTGCAGTAATTCGGAGCATCTAATCCGCATCATCGTAAACCTTGCCTGAGCCCCTTGGCGAGCAACTGTGCAACGTAGTACGCGGCAAAAGGTCGTGCTCCAAAAAAGCCTCTACGAGTGCTAAAAAGGATGCAAAATAAACAAGGGTGCTAACCTTTCCCTCTGCTATAGATGCCTCTACGAGCACCGTAAATAGCAAGAGTTCGGAAATACATATAACACAACCCACGTTCGATATTTTACTTATGGAAATATCAAAGAACAACGGGCTCATCGGCAGAGCTGATGCTCCCGATATATTCGAGAGCTCGCTGTCGAACATACATCGGTTGAAAGCAAAGTTGCACATACAACGGGTTTAGCAAGACCTGCAACACGAGCTGATCACTCAAATAATTTGCTCGACCAACGAATACATATACGTACAAAACGAGCAATTAAGATTTGCTCCTCCAAAATTTGCCAACGGCATCAACACGGTAAAAGTACATATACATGTATCTACCGAACAGAAAGTTTCAACTATGCAATCCAAACGATTGGATGAAGTAGTCAAATCACCTATTTACAATAAGAACCTAACCCTGAACTACTCTTGCGGAGTTTCTCTTTCTTCAGGAACCTTCGAATCCTTTTCAAGTTTGTCGACAATTATATTAGCGGGCAACACCACCTTCGGGTACAGCGTCTCCAAGTCACCGACTGCGTTGGCGATACTTAGCATATTTGCCGAAGGATAGCGTGCAAGGACGAGGGCAAGTGTAAATCTGGCCCCGGCAAAAACCTGAGCTCGCACCAAATCACGAATTTTCTTGGTATTCCCAAATTCAGACATCAGAGTCAACAGCGTAGGAGGGACCGCGTTCAAAGGAAACATCGTCCTCCAAATTACCCTTAGGGTTTTGTAGCACTTGTTGAAGAAATGATGGACCTGCTGGACCCGATCTTGAAATTGCGCAACAGCCGAAGCTTTCGAATGCTCCCGCCAGAAAATTTCTTCGGCTGATGACAGCTGAGTCAATGCGTTCACGCGCTCGTGAATCCATTTGTTCTCTTCAGCACGGTTCAGGGCTATGACTAGTAAATGAATCAATGGAAGATCAGGCAATACACTTTTGACAAAGAATAACGAGCACAAGGTCCAGGGAACTTACAGTTCAAGCTTTCAGTGGCCTTATACAGTTCAGTAAGAGCATAGCGCTCTATGTCGGCTGCAATCTCGCCCTTCTTCTTGATAATGGCAGCCAAGGCATAGGTATTGCGCTGATCCTTTTCCATCTGCGTGATCCGATCCTTCATACGCTGGATTCGATCAGCTTCAGAGAGAGCACCCGAAGAATCATCGACAAACGCAGGCACTGGGAAAACCTGCAAAAAAACAGCGTCAAAGGCATGACAGATCGCATCGCTCCAGCATCAGAAGTAACTCCCATCGGGAGAATGCAAGTATAAATGTCATAACAAAGGTGCACCAGCAGCATTGCTAGCACGGAATTCATTACAATCACAAGTTTTACGACAGAACATTGTTTCACATCAATTCAAAAAGAAGATTGTTACAAGAATCAAGGGGCTTGAGTCTGGGTCGATAAACTAGGGCCAGCCGACGTTTTATTTGATGAAACCACCTCAAGGAGCTGGCGTGCACACACAAGGGCTGACGTCTTGAAGATGCTTAAATCAATAAACTGCCCATCTTGATCTTTCGGCAGCTCCCTAGACATCTCCTCAATATCGGCCTTGAAGCCATGACCCATCATAAGTTGGAAGGCAAGGAGGGCACCATAGGTACGCGAAGTACGTTTGAATACCTCGATAACCCCCTTGGTGTCGACTGCGAAGGCGTCGATCAGCTGCCCCAGATTCTTGTCTTGACTCGATGATACGTCCAAAACGTATCTACTTTCCCGAACACTTTTGCTATTGTTTTGCCTCTAATTTGTGTATTTTGGATACAACTAACACGGACTAACGCTGTTTTCAGCAGAAACTGTCTACGGTGTCTCGTTTTTGTGCGAAATCCAACTTTCAGGAAAATCCTCGGAATTTATGCCAAAGGTCTTATTTTTCCAGAAGATTGACGGAGCCAGAAGGGCAAGCCAGGTGGAGGCCCGAGGCCTCCACACACTAGGCCGGCGCGGCCCAGGAGGGGGGCACGCCGCCCTACTGTGTGGCCCCCTCGGCCGGCCTCCGACGCCCTCCTCTGGACTACTTAAGGGTTTCGATCTAAAAACGCGAGACGAGAAGTCGAAGTCGCCAGAAACCATCCGGTAGGCCGCCACCGTCCGCGAAACTCCGTCTCGGGACCGGAAACTCCGTTACGGCACTCCGCCGGGACGGGGAATTTGAGGAGATCATCGCCATCATCACCACCGACGCCTCTCCATCGACCAGCCATGTTTCGCCCATCCATGTGTGAGTAATTCCCCCGCTGTAGGCTGAAGGGGATGGTAGGGATTGGATGAGATTGGTCATGTAATAGCATAAGATTGTTAGGGCATAGTGCCTAGTGTCCGTAATTGGTACGTTTATGATATTGTTGCAACTTGTTATACTTAATGCTTGTCACTAGGGCCCGAGTGCCATGATCTCAGATCTGAACATGTTATGAATTCATTATGATATTCATTGCTTTATGATCTTACCTGCAAGTTGTATACACGTATTGTTGTCCGGAACCAGAGGCCCCAAAGTGACAGAAATTGGGACAACCGAACGGGAAGGCGGTGATATGAGGATCACATGTGTTCACGGAGTGTTAATGCTTTGCTCCGATGCTCTATTAAAAGGAGTACCTTAATTTCCAGTAGATTCCCTAGAGGCCCGGCTGCCACCGGCTGGTAGGACAAAAGATGTTGTGCAAGTTTCTCATTGCGAGCACGTACGACTAAATATGGAACACATGCATATTGATTGATTAGTACTTGGACACCGTTTTATTATTATCTGCAAATGCCCTGCCTTGATTGTTACATGAGTTTCTCTCATCCATGCAACGCCCGTTCATCCATCCCTGTGCCTACAGTATTTTAATCCTGCTGTTTACTATAATCACTACTTCTGTCTTTGTTACTCTGCTGCTGTTATTTCACTACTGCTACTGCTATAAAACTGTTACTACTGATAAACTCTTGCGAGCAAATCTGTTTCCAGGTGCAACTGAATTGACAAATCCGCTGTTAAGGCTTTCAAGTGTTCTTTGTCTCCCCTTGTGTCAAATCAATAAATTGGGTTTTACTTCCCGCGAAGACTGTTGCGATCCCCTATACTTGTGGGTCATCAAGACTATTTTCTGGCGCCGTTGCCGGGGAGCATAGCTTTATTTGGAAGTTCAATTGGATTGATATTGTTCGCTGCAAATTCTCCATCATGGGAAAACCTCGCGATCCTGAAGTCGCTATATTACCATCCACTACAAGAAAAGGTACAACTCTGAGTACCTCTGCTGCTCTTGATTCACCATCTGTGATAGATAAACTTGTTTCACCACCACAAGCTTCACATGTCTGGTACTTACGCTAGATCTGAAAATTCCTCTCATAATTTTGATGATGCTTCGTCGTGCTTGATAATGATGGTTCATTGGGATCTTTTCTAGATGCTACAATTGCTAGATCTAGACAAATTGAAAATACTGAAATTCCTAATGAAAATGTTGCTACACCTGTTAATTCACCTGAGTCTGTTGAATACTCTAGTGATGATCTTGATGAGGATTATGTAGAACTTGATGATGATTTTATTGATAAATGCAATGCTACTACTGATGCAAGAAAAATTAAAAAGTTGCTTGCACACAACATATTGTTAGATACAAACTGTCTCCTGATCCTAAATTTGCCACATCTCCTATAAACATTAAGGATAAGGATTATGATTTTCTCTTGATTTGTCTCACATATCTATTGTTGAGAAAACACCTTTTTTGTGGTACTAAAAAAGAAAGTGCTGTAGAACACATGATTGAGCTATCTACTCTGAGTAGTTTGTTTTCTGATGATGTTAAGAAGCGTACTTATTTCGTTGCTAAAATTTTCCCTTTCTCATTAAAGGATGATGCTAAAACTTGGTATAATAGTTTGCCACCTGATTCTATTAATAGTCCAAAAGAATTGCTTGATGTTTTCTTCCGGAAATACTTTCTTGCTAGTGCTCAACATATTGCTTTGCAGAAAATTTATAACTTTGATCAGGAAGATGGAGAGAAATTGCCTGAGGCTTGCGCGAGATTTTGCTCTCTTATTAGAGCTCGGCCTGAACATGATTTGGAAAAGCATGATTTACTTGATATATTTTATAGTGGACTAACCGTTGAGTCTAGGGCATACTTGGATAGTTGTGCTGGTTGTGTTTTCAGGAAAAGAACTCCAGACGACGCTGAAGAATTATTGGCGAGAATAAGCCGGAATCATGATGATTGGTCTACACCTGAACCAACCCCGACACCAATATTGAAGAAGAGGGGTATGATTAAATTAAATGATGAACATATGAGGGACGGCAAGAAATCTCTTAAAGAGAAGGGTATTAAATCCGAAGACGTGAAGAATTTACCTCCCATAGAAGATTTATGTAAGATCACTCCCCCTTCATCCATGATTGAGGTACACTCTCTTGAACGCTTTACTAGATAAGATATTCCGTAGTCAAAACCTCCTGCTCAATGCTTAGATGAGTTTGATAATTATATTGTTAAGCAAAGTAATTTCAATATGAGAGTAGAGAATCATTTAATGGAAAATTCTCGAGCTATTGGTGAATTGCATGGTATTGTAGAGAGAACCTCCAATGATGTTAAGATGCTTGTTAAACATTTTCATATGGTTCGAACTCAAATTGATCAACTCACTAAAGTGCAAAATGACTTGTTAAAAGATAATTCTAAAGAAAAACATGCTTATGAAGTAACAACTAGAGGCGGTATTTCTACCCAGGATCCTCTATATCCTGAAGGGCATCCCAAAAGAGTTGAACAAGATTCTCAACGAACTGAAACTAATGCGCCATCTAAGAAAAAGAAAAAGAAACATAAAAATGTTGTAGAATCCTCTAAGCCTGTTAATGATCCTAATAGTATTTCTATTTCAGATGCTGAAACTGAAAGTGGTAATGAACATGATAAAGATAATGATAAGAATGATGCTTCTGATAAAGAAGAAGTTGAAGAAGAACCTGAAAAGCATGCTAAAAATAAAAAGTATACTAAAGAAGATTTTATTGCTAAGAAACATGGTAATGAAAGAGAACCTTGGGTTCAAAAGGAAATGCCTTTTCCTGCTAAGAAACTAAAATCAAAGGAAGAAGAACACTATAACAAATTCTGTGATTGGATGAAACCTTTATTCCTGCAAATACCTTTGATTGATGCTATTAAATTGCCTCCTTATTCAAAGTATATGAAAGATATTGTCTCTAACAAAAGGAAAATTCCTAATGAGGAGATTTCTACTATGCTTGCTAATTACTCTTTCAATGGCAAAGTTCCAAAGAAGCTTGGCGACCCAGGTATTCCGACTATTCCTTGTTCTATCAAGAATAATTATGTTAGAACTGCTCTATGTGATTTGGGAGCGGGTGTTAGTGTTATGCCTTTCTCGCTTTATAAGAGACTTTATTTAGATAAGTTGATACCGACTGATATATCATTGCAAATGGCTGATAAATCTACTGCTATTCCTGTTGGTATATGTGAGGATGTTCCTGTTCAAGTTACTAATAACTGCTTGATATTAACTGATTTTGTTGTGTTGGAAATGCCCGAAGATGATAATATGTCTATTATTCTTGGGAGACCTTTTCTTAACACCGCGAGGGCTGTTATTGATTGCAATAAAGGAAAAGTTACTTTCAATGTCGATGACAAGGAGCATACCATTTATTTTCCCAAGAGAATTGAGAAAGCATGTGGAGTTAATACAATTTCTAATGTGAGAACTATCAAAGTGGGAACTATTGATTTCCAATATATGAGCCTAAAGAAGAATATCAAACTCTTATGATTGGATCCATATCAATACAATACAAGGTAACATGATTGATTTGAGGTTTATTTATTCTTATGTTATGTAAAATTTATTTGATGGCAAGACTTGATCAACCTTGTTAACAAATTCATTTTATATGCATAAAGGAACTAAACAACATCTCTTTCTTCCTCCACTTGTTTTACTTGTTGTAGCACTTTTGTTTTGCAAAGTTCTTTAGTTGATTAGAAATTTCAAAAATCTTTTTCTGCGCAGTAATAATAATTTTGACACCCAGAAATGTGCATTTTTCAAAGTTTTCAAAAATTCACAAAAATTATACCGTTGGTCTTATTTTTCGAAGAGGCACCTGGGGACACCTGGGAATGACCAGTGGGGCACCCCAGGGTGGCACCCCACAGGCCGGCGCGGCCTGGAAGGGGGGCGCGCCACCCTGTTGTGTGGGGCCCTCCTTGCCCCACCACTTCATCTCTTTCTCCCATTCTCTTCTCTCTCCCGAAAAACTCGCACCTGACTTACTCTCACTCGCGTTTCTGCTCAAGAGCTCAAGATTTCTCGATCTCTTTGCTCAGCCCAGATTTCTGTCTGAAATTTGGCACATTTGCTCTCCGGTATGTGACTCCTCCGATTATCCAAGTAGAATTTTGTTTGGTGGAGTATATCTTGAATATTTTGCTGCTGTAGGTAACATGTTTAGTGAGCTAGCATGCTTGTTCTAAGTGGTAGAAACTAGTTTTGATGCATGTTTAGTACTCTAGCAAGTTCCTATAGTAGTTCCCCTCAATTATATGTCACCAAATCAAATTTTATATTGTTTGTTGAAAAATTTCAGAAAATGGAGTGGAATAGTCATCAACTAAACCAACAAGAATCGGAGGTGCTACTTCATGGGCACCATGGGGTTGATCTCCACTTAGGCCAAAATCCTAAGCTTGGGGGGAGGTATACCGGCATCACTCATTCTTTGCATATTATAGTTGTTGGATGCTTGTACATACTTGTTTAGCTTCTTGAAGTGGTTTTATAATAAGAGGGAGATGATATTTGGGGAAGTGCTGATTGAAAACAGATTCTGGGCTGACACCAAAAAAATTCTCAAAAACAGCCAGAACGTTATTTCGCAAAGCCAATTTTTGTTCATGTTCCCCAGGTTGTTATCTAACTTTCATTAGTTGAACACTTTTCGAGCTGAGCAGCGGAAGAATTTCTTAAAAATCAATTACTGTACTGCTGTCAAGTTTGACGAATTTCTGCTCCTTTGTGTTTATGTGACTTTTTTAGTTTTCATTCTTTTGTTTTTGCTTTGTTTCTTTCCTAAAACACAAAAAGACCAAAAATATTTCTGTTTTTTCTCTTCACCATTTGTTTATTTTGGTTTCTTGCTTTTGTTTTGCTTTATTTGCTATCGTTGGTTTGCTATAAGAAAATCCAAAAAGATTTTGCTTTGTTTGCTTGTTTCCTTTTGTTCTTGTGTCTAATTCGAAAACACCAAAAATATTTGTTGTTCTTCTTTGGTTTTGTAAAGTTCATTATGAGTTCAATGGTCTTCGGTGGCTGGAGCGTGGTTTTCATTCCATATTATTCAAGCTACACAAGTGAAAAGGCAATAATGACGATATAAGACGATCTGACTGTGGTGAGAGGCTGGTATGAACTCTATTTGTTTTCATTTTTGTACATATACTCATCCATGTGAGCATGCTTAGTTGGTTCATATGAGGTATATGTCATTTAAGAAAGTCTAGTAGTTCATGATCTCTCATGATTAGCCCCAGTTTATTAATATGAGTAGCATATCATAAATAATTGCTTGCATTGCTTTATTCATAGATAGGTATAACATTGTGGTATCCTCCTCTGAATAATTCTCTTGAATCAACTTGGCACATGCTCACGCATGCATATGACTGAACAAGAAGTCAGTTAAGCCTGGATGATTTACTTTACCTCAGAGTTCTTGTATCACTTTTATGCCTCCGTTAATTTATTTTGTCGCAAGCATGATTATGACGATTCATCGCTCTCTTGATTGTCGCTTCCCGGCCTATTGCTAGCCTTCACTTGTACCGAGCGGGAATGCTGCTCGTGCTTCCAAACCCCGAAAACCAAGTTATTCCAAAGTGTCCACCATAAATACCTATGCATGGCATTTCAAACCATTCCAAGTAAATTCTCATGTGCTACCTTTAAACCTTCAAAATGCTTCTCAATTTGTGTGAATGTTTTATAGCTCATGAGGAAATATGTGGTGTTTATCTTTCAATCTTGTCATTTACTCTTGACGGACTTTCATAATGGACTAGTGGCACATCCGCTTATCCAATAATTTTGCAAAAAGAGCTGGCAATGGGGTTCCCAGCCCCAATTAATCAACTTTCATTAATAACTCTCTTCACATGTTTTGCCCTGATTCATCAGTAAGCAACTTAAATTGCAAATAGACACTCCTCCATGGTATGAGATTGTTGGAAGGCACCCGAGGATTCGGTTAGCCATGGCTTGTGTAAGCAAAGGTTGGGGGAAGTGTCATCCATAATAAAACTAAAGTACGTGTGTAAACAAAAGAGAAGGGGATGATTTACCTTGCTGGTAGAGATAACGTCCTTCATGGGAGCCGCTCTTGAAAGTCTGGTTGACGAGGTAGTTAGAGTACCCACTATCATTCGTTGACAACAACAAACACCTCTCAAAATAATTTTACTTCTGTTTTACAAATGAAAAGCTCTAGCACATGTTAATCCCGGCTTCCCTCTGCGAAGGGTCAATCTTTAACTTTTACATTGAGTCTCCATCCTTTCTTTGAGCACCTTCTTGAGAGCACAACTTTCATTCTTAGTATAATATGCTTGTCCCAAAATGTGATTAATTGTGGTATAACTTTGATGCTTTTATCTTTAATAATCTATACTTCCAACCTTTCCATGAACTTCAAAGGTGCCCGAGCATTTATGTTTTGCTGTACAAATACGGGCAAGCGAGATACCACTTTATCATATCCTTTTATGAACATTGCAATCCTGCTGATAGACATGATTCATGATGCTCATTATTAATTTGTTGGTACCTTTTCCATGATTGACATAGCTATTAGATGATTTTATTTGCATGTATCTTATTATGAATTGCTTAAGCACTTGCCATATCATGAGAATATTTACATCATATGAACAAATGTGTTCGTGAAAGTTCTTTTATCGCACTCGGTTGTTAATCGAATTGCTTGAGGACAAGCAATAAACTAAGCTTGGGGGGAGTTGATACGTCCGAAACGTATCTACTTTCCCGAACACTTTTGCTATTGTTTTGCCTCTAATTTGTGTATTTTGGATACAATTAACACGGACTAACGCGGTTTCCAGCAGAACTGCTCTGGTGTCTCGTTTTTGTGCAGAAATCCAACTTTCAGGAAAATCCTCGGAATTTATGCCAAAGGTCTTATTTTTCCAGAAGATTGACGGAGCCGTAAGGGAAAGCCAGGTGGAGGCCCGAGGCCCCCACACACTAGGCCGGTGCGGCCCAGGAGGGGGGCGCGCCGCCCTACTGTGTGGCCCCCTCGGCCGGCCTCCGACGCCCTCCTCTGGACTACTTCAGGGTTTCGATCTAAAAACGCGAGACGAGAAGTCGAAGTCGCCAGAAACCATCCAGTACGCCACCACCGTCGCGAAACTCCGTCTCGGGACCACAAACTCCGTTCTGGCACTCCGCCGGGATGGGGAATTGGAGGAGATCATCGCCATCATCACCACCGACGCCTCTCCATCGACCAGCCATGTTTCCCCCATCCATGTGTGAGTAATTCCCCCGCTGTAGGCTAAAGGGGATGGTAGGGATTGGATGAGATTGGTCATGTAATAGCATAAGATTGTTAGGGCATAGTGCCTAGTGTCCGTAATTGGTACTTTTATTATATTGTTGCAACTTGTTATACTTAATGCTTGTCACTAGGGCCCGAGTGCCATGATCTCAGATCTGAACATGTTATCAATTCATTATGATATTCATTGCTTTATGATCTTACCTGCAAGTTGTATACACGTATTGTTGTCCGGAACCCGAGGCCCCAAAGTGACAGAAATTGGGACAACCGAAGGGGAAGGCGGTGATATGAGGATCACATGTGTTCACGGAGTGTTAATGCTTTTCTCCGGTGCTCTATTAAAAGGATTACCTTAATTTCCAGTAGATTCCCTAGAGGCTCGGCTGCCACCGGCTGGTTGGACAAAAGATGGTGTGCAAGTTTCTCATTGCGAGCACGTACGACTAAATATGGAACACATGCCTATTGATTGATTTGTACTTGGACACCGTTTTTTTATTATGTGCAAATGCCCTGCCTTGATTGTTACATGAGTTTCTCTCATCCATGCAACGCCCGTTCATCCATCCCTGTGCCTACAGTATTTTAATCCTGCTGTTTACTATAATCACTACTCGTTGTCTTTGTTACTCGCTGTCTGTTATTTCACTACTGCTATCGGTATAAAACTGTTACTATCGATAAACTCTTGCGAGCAAGTCTGTTTCCAGGTGCAGCTGAATTGACAACTCCATTGTTAAGGCTTTCAAGTATTCTTTGTCTCCCCTTGTGTCGAATCAATAAATTGGGTTTTACTTCCCGCGAAGACTGTTGCGATCCCCTATACTTGTGGGTCATCAACTAATCTTGGGGAAGATCATCGAGTGCATTCGCGCCATGGCACCTTTGCCTTTATCAAGGAGCTCCCGTGTAAGCTGGTGTGCGGTAAGCATCATTGACACATTGTTTGCCGGAGAATTGTTTGGAACTTTATCCAAAGCATCGGCAGGGATGCCAGCGGCCTCTGCAAAGGAATGAAATGGGAAAGGTTATTATCAAAGGATCAAATTTGCAAAGTGACAATTGACAGGGAAGCATAAGAAGAATTACCAAGCAAAGCCAAGGAAGATTGGCGAAGAAGTTCATCCTTTTCAGTCGCCCGAGCTTCGGCGACCAGCCTAGATGCTTCCTCTTCCTTCAGCTTCTCCTTCAGCCTGCTGAGTTCCTCCTTCAGGGAGTCGACTTCTTGGCGAGCCGTGGCGGCTTTTTTAATGGCGCCCTCCAACTTCGAGGAAGAAGAATTAACTTCCTCCTGCAGCCGAACCTTGTCCGCTTCCAGGGAAGTAAATTGAGAGGCAAAGGCCTCCAAAGAAGATATAACGCCCCGTAGATCCGTAAGGAAAAGAGAAAAACAAGTGTGTAACGAAGAATCGTTAATCAAGGCACAGTCAGGGAAACTTGCGTTGCGATCAAGAAGGACTTACAGGTTTTCCTGAAGAAGGAATCATGGCGGCAGCAGCCGAAGGAATATTCTTCCCCCTAGAAAGGGAGGAAGCAGTCGATACCTGGGCCACGGGGGCAGCAGTAGGAGCCGAAGCTTCGGAAGCTGCGACATCCGGCGGAGCGTGATATGTCTCCGACGTATCGATAATTTCTTATGTTCCATGCCACATTATTGATGATATCTACATGTTATATGCACATTTTATGTCATATTTATGCGTTTTCTGGAACTAACCTATTGACGAGATGCCGAAAGGCCAGTTGCTGTTTTCTGCTATTTTTGGTTTCAGAAATCCTAGTAACGAAATATTCTCGGAATTGGACGAAATCAACGCCAGGTTCCTATTTTGCCCGGAAGCATCCAGAACACCCGAGAGTCACCAGAGGGGGGCCACACAGGCCCCAGATGATAGGCCGGCGCGGCCCACCCCCTGGCCGCGCGGCCCTATGGTGTCGTCGCCCCTTCGACCTTCTGACACCGCCTCTTCGCCTATTTAAAGGTCCCTGACCTAAAACCACGATACGAAAAAGCCACGGTACGAGAAACCTTCCAGAGCCGCCGCCATCGCGAAGCCAAGATCTGGGGGACAGGAGTCTCTGTTCCGGCACGCCGCCGGGGACGGGGAAGTGCCCCCGGAAGGCTCCTCCATCGACACCACCGCCATCTTCATCAACGCTGCTGTCTCCCATGAGGAGGGAGTAGTTCTCCGTCGAGGCTCGGGGCTGTACCGGTAGCTATGTGGTTAATCTCTCTCCTATGTACTTCAATACAATGATCTCATGAGCTGCTTTACATGATTGAGATCCATATGATGAGCTTTGTATCGCTACTAGTTGTGTGCTACTCATGTGATGTTATTAAAGTAGTCTATTCCTCCCGCATGGTGTAAAGGTGACTAGTGTGTGCACCGTGTGGTTCTTGTCGTAGGCTATGATCATGATCTCTTGTAGATTGTGGAGTTAATTATCATTATGATAGTATTGATGTGATCTCTTCCTCCTTCATAGTGTAATGTGGACGGTGTGTGCACTATGTTAGTTCTTGGTTTATTTTGCAATGATCTATTATGCTCTAAGGTTATTTAAATATGAACATTGAATTGTGGAGCTTGTTAACTCCGACATTGAGGGTTCGTGTAATCCTACGCAATGTGTTCATCATCCAACAAAGGAGTGTATGTAGCACATATGAGAAAGAGTTATTTATTATGCGATCAATGTTGAGAGTGTCCACTAGTGAAAGTGTAATCCCTAGGCCTTGTTCCTAAATATCGCTATCGCTGCTTGTTTCATTGTTTTATTGCGTTACTCACTGCTGCGTTACTACCGCTCATACTTATTCATACCACCTGTATTTCACTATCTCTTCGCCGAACTAGTGCACCTATTAGGTGTGTTGGGGACACAAGAGACTTCTTGCTTTGTGGTTGCAGGGTTGCATGAGAGGGATATCTTTGACCTCTTCCTCCACGAGTTCGATAAACCTTGGGTGATCCACTTAAGGGAAACTTGCTGCTGTTCTACAAACCTCTGCTCTTGGAGGCCCAACACTCGTCTACAAGAATAGAAGCTCCCGTAGACATCAAGCTATTTTACGGCGCCGTTGCCGGGGAGGAAAGGTAAAAGGTACTCACACTCCGGATCTCGGCTACTAAGCTATTTTCGCCGTTGTAAGTACTCGAAGCTATTTCCTTTAGATCCTGCAATTGCATCTTTTTTGTTTCTTGTTTACACTAGTTTGGCATAATGGACAAGAATGAGCTTCTTATTCTATTTCCTGATTTAAAACATGGATTGTTTGATGCAAAAATTAAAAAACCTATGAAATCTTATTTGCATGTTGGTAGTAATATTAGTATGAACGCTTTGAACACCATTGTTGATAATGATATAGAAAGTTCTAAGCTTGGGGAAGCTGGTTTTCATGATCTTTTTAGTCCCCCAAGCATTGAGGAGAAAATTTTCTTTGATGATACTTTGCCTCCTATTTATGATGATTATAATGATAGTGGTCTTTTGGTGCCACCTACTATGGAGAGTAAATTTTGTTGTGATTATACTATGCCTCCTACACTTGATGAGAATAATAATGATAGCTACTTTGTTGAATTTGCTCCCACTATAACTAATAAAATTGATTATGCTTATGTGGAGAGTAATAATTTTATGCATGAGACTCATGATAAGAATGCTTTATGTGATAGTTATATTGTTGAGTTTGCTCATGATGCTACTGAAAGTTATTATGAGAGAGGAAAATATGGTTGTAGAAATTTTCATGTTACTAAAATGCCTCTCTATGTGCTGAAATTTTTGAAGCTACACTTGTTCTATCTTCCTATACTTGTTACTTTGCTCCTCATGAACTTGTTTATTTACAAGATTCCTTTTCCTAGGAAGCATGTTAGACTTAAATGTGTTTTGAATTTGCCTCTTGATGCTCTCTTTTGCTTCAAATACTATTTCTTGCGAGTGCATCATTAAAACTGCTGAGCTCATCTTAACGGCTATAAAGAAAGAACTTCTTGGGAGATAACCCATGTGTTTATTTTGCTACAGTACCTCTATTTTATATTTGTGTCTTGGAAGTTGTTTACTACTGTAGCAACCTCTCCTTATCTTATTTTATTGCATTGTTGTGCCAAGTAAAGTCTTTGATAGAAAGGTTGATACTAGATTTGGATTACTGCGCAGATTACAGATTTCTTTGCTGTCACGAATTTCGACCTGCCTCTCTGTAGGTAGCTCAGAAAAATATGCCAATTTACGTGCGTGATCCTCAGATATGTACGCAACTTTCATTCAATTTGAGCATTTTCATTTGATCAAGTCTGGTGCCTCAATAAAATCCATCTTTACGGACTGTTCTGTTTTGACGATTCTGCCTTTTATTTCGCATTGCCTCTTTTGCTATGGTGGATGAATTTCTTTGTTCCATTAATGTCCAGTAGCTTTATGCAATGTCCAGAAGTGTTAAGAATGATTGTGTCACCTCTGAACATGTGAATTTTTATTGTGCACTAACCCTCTAATGAGTTGTTTCGAGTTTGGTGTGGAGGAAGTTTTCAAGGGTCAAGAGAGGAGGATGATATATTATGATCAAGAAGAGTGAAAGCTCTAAGCTTGGGGATGCCCCGTGGTTCACCCCTGCATATTATAAGAAGACTCAAGCGTCTAAGCTTGGGGATGCCCAAGGCATCCCCTTCTTCATCGACAAATTATCAGGTTCCTTCTCTTGAAACTATATTTTTATTCGGCCACATCTTATGTACTTTACTTGGAGCGTCTGTTTGTTTTTGTTTGTGTTTTTGTTTGAATAAATGCTTGTGTGGGAGAGAGACACGCTCCGCTGTTTCATATGAACACATGTGTTCTTAGCTCATAATATTCATGGCGAAGGTTGAAACTGCTTCGTTAATTGTTATATGGTTGGAAACGGAAAATGCTACATGTAGTAATTGGTAGAATGTCTTGGATAATTTGATACTTGGCAATTGTTGTGCTCATGTTTAAGCTCTTGCATCATATACTTTGCACCTATTAATGAAGAAATACATAGAGCTTGCTAAAATTTGGTTTGCATATTTGGTCTCTCTAAAGTCTAGATAATTTCTAGTATTGAGTTTTGAAACAACAAGGAAGACGGTGTAGAGTCTTATAATGTTTACAATATGTCTTTTATGTGAGTTTTTGCTGCCCCGGTTCATCCTTGTGTTTGTTTCAAATAACCTTGCTAGCCTAAACCTTGTATCGAGAGGGAATACTTCTCATGCATCCAAAATCCTTGAGCCAACCACTATGCCATTTGTGTCCACCATACCTACCTACTACATGGTATTTCTCCGCCATTCCAAAGTAAATTGCTTGAGTGCTACCTTTAAATAATTCAAAATTTATCACCTCTGATTTGTGTCAATGTTTTATAGCTCATGAGGAAGTATGTGGTGTTTTATCTTTCGATCTTGTCATTTACTTCGACGAGACTATCACAATGGACTAGTGGCTTCATCCGCTTATCCAATAATTTTGCAAAAAGAGTCGGCAATGGGGTTCCCACCCGATTAATTAACTTGCATTAATAATTCTCTTCACATGTTTTGCTCGATCTATCGAGTAAGCAACTTAATTTTGCAAATAGACACTCCTCCATGGTATGTGAATGTTGGAAGGCACCCGAGGATTCGGTTAGCCATGGCTTGTGTAAGCAAAAGGTTGGGAGGAGTGTCATCCATAAATAAAGAAAAACTAAACTAAAGTACATGTGTAAACAAAAGAGAAGAGGGATGATCTACCTTGCTGGTAGAGATAACGTCCTTCATGGGAGCCGCTCTTGAAAGTCTGGTTGATAAGGTAGTTAGAGTGCCCACTACCATTCGTTGAAAACAACAAACACCTCTCAAAATTTTACTTTTATGCTCTCCTTATGTTTTCAAAACCAAAGCTCTAGCACAAATATAGCAATCGATGCTCTCCTCTTTGAAGGACCTTTCTTTTACTTTTATGTTGAGTCAGTTCACCTATTTCTCTCCATCCCAAGAAGCAAACACTTGTGTGAACTGTGCATTGATTCTTACATACTTGCTTATTGCACTTGTTATATTGCTTTGCATTGACAATTATCCATGAGATATACATGTTACAAGTTGAAAGCAACCGCTGAAACTTAATCTTCCATTGTGTTGCTGATGTCTACGTTCCCCCTCCTTTCCTGTAGACAGTGTTGGGCCTCCAAGAGCAGAGGTTTGTAGAACAACAGCAAGTTTCCCTTAAGTGTATACCCAAGGTTTATCGAACTCAGGGAGGAAGAGGTCAAAGATATCCCTCTCATGCAACCCTGCAACCACAAAGCAAGAAGTCTCTTGTGTCCCCAACACACCTAATAGGTGCACTAGTTCGGCGAAGAGATAGTGAAATACAGGTGGTATAAATAAGTATGAGCAGTAGCAACGGTGCCGGAAAAGTGCTTGGCGTGTAGTTGATGGTGGTGGTATTGCAGCAGTAGTAACGCAGATAAAACAAGAAACAAGCGTAGTAACGCAAAGTAGTAGTAACGCAGCAGTATTTAGGAACAAGGCCTAGGGATTACACTTTCACTAGTGGACACTCTCAACATTGATCACATAACAGAATAGATAAATGCATACTCTACACTTTTGTTGGATGATGAACACATTGCGTAGGATTACACGAACCCTCAATGCCGGAGTTAACAAGCTCCACAATAATGCTCATGTTTAAGTAACCTTTAGTGTAAGATAGATCAACGCTACTAAACCAAGTACTAGCATAGCATGCACACCGTCACCTTCATGCATATGTAGGAGGAATAGATCACATCAATATTATCATAGCAATAGTTAACTCCATAATCTACAAGAGATCATGATCATAGCATAAACCAAGTACTAACACGTGCACGCACTGTCACCTTTGCACACATGCAGGAGGAATAAACTACTTTAATAACAAATCACTAGAGTAGCACATGGATAAATTGTGATACAAAACATGCTGCAATCTTAAAGAGATATAAATAAGCACCTCACTATGCCATTCAATGAGTAAGTATTCTGTGAAATATGGCCTAAGAGACCCACACGGTGCACACACTGTCACCTTTACAAACGTGGGACTAGGAGTCTCCGGGAGATCACATAAGTAAAACCCACTTGACTAGCATAATGACATCTAGATTACAAGCATCATCATATGAATCTCAATCATGTAAGGCAGCTCATGAGATTATTGTATTGACACACATAGGAGAGAGATGAACCACATAGATACCGGTACAGCCCCGAGCCTCGATGGAGAACTACTCCCTCCGCATGGGAGCAGCAGCGGTGATGAAGATGGCGGTGGAGATGGCAGCGGTGTCGATGGAGAAGCCTTCCGGGGGCACTTCCCCGCTCCGGCAGGGTGCCGGAACAGAGACTCCCGTCCCCCGCGATCTTGGCTTCGCGATGGCGGCGGCTCCGGCGGTGTTTCGTGGGTTTCGTCAATTGGTCCCGGGTTTTCTGATCCAGGGGCTTTATATAGGCGAAGAGGCGGCGCAGAAGGTCGAAGGGGGCCCACACCCTAGGGGGCGCGCCCCCCCTTGGCCGCGCCGGGGTAGGGTTTGGTGGCCCCGTGGCCCCCTCCGACCCCTCTCGGTGTGTTCTGGATGCTTCCGGGGATTCTAAGATCTTTGGCGTTGATTTCGTCCGATTCCGAGAATATTTCGTTACTAGGATTTCTGAAACCAAAAACAGCAGAAAACGAGAACCGGCACTTCGGCATCTTGTTAATAGGTTAGTTCCGTAAAATGCACGAATATGACATAAAGTGTGCATAAAACATGTAGATAACATCAATAATGTGGCATGGAACACAAGAAATTATCGATACGTTGGAGACGTATCAGCATCCCCAAGCTTAGTTCTGCTCGTCCGAGCAGGTAAAACGATAACAAAGATAATTTCTGGAGTGACATGCCATCATAATCTTGATCATACTATTTGTAAAGCATATGTAGTGAATGCAGCGATCAAAACAATGTGTATGACATGAGTAAACAAGTGAATCATAAAGCAAAGACTTTTCATGAATAGCAATTCAAGACAAGCATCAATAAGTCTTGCATAAGAGTTAACTCATAAAGTAATAATTCAAAGTAAAGGTATTGAAGCAACACAAAAGAAGATTAAGTTTCAGCGGTTGCTTTCAACTTATAACATGTATATCTCATGGATAATTGTCAATGCAAAGCAATATAACAAATGCAATATGCAAATATGTAAGAATCAATGCACAGTTCACACAAGTGTTTGCTTCTTGAGATGGAGAGAAATAGGTGAACTGACTCAACAATGAAAGTAAAAGAATGGTCCTCCATAGAGGAAAAGCATCGATTGCTATATTTGTGCTAGAGCTTTGATTTTGAAAACATAAAGAGAGCATAAAAATAAAGTTTTGAGAGGTGTATGTTGTTGTCAACGAATGGTAGCGGGTACTCTAACCCCTTGCCGGACAAACCTTCAAAGAGCGGCTCCCATTTTATTTTATTTTTGGATGGCACTCCTTCCAACCTTTCTTTCACAAACCATGGCTAACCGAATCCTCGGGTGCCTGCCAACAATCTCATACCATGAAGGAGTGCCTTTTTATTTTAGTTTTATTATGATGACACTCCTCCCAACCTTTGCTTACACAAGCCATGGCTAACCGAATCCTTCGGGTGCCGTCCAACAATCACATACCATGGAGGAGTGTCTATTTTTAGTTTGTTAATTTGGGACTGGGAATCCCATTGCCGGCTCTTTTTGCAAAATTATTGGATAAGCGGATGAAGCCACTAGTCCATTGGTGAAAGTTGCCCAACAAGATTGAAAGATAAACACCACATACTTCCTCATGAGCTATAAAACATTGACACAAATAAGAGGTAATAAATTTTGAATTGTTTAAAGGTAGCACTCAAGCAATTTACTTTGGAATGGCGGAGAAAATACCATGTAGTATAGGTAGGTATGGTGGACACAAATGGCATAGTGGTTGGCTCAAGTATTTTGGATGCATGAGAAGTATTCCCTCTCGATACAAGGTTTAGGCTAGCAAGGCTTATTTGAAACAAACACAAGGATGAACCGGTGCAGCAAAACTCACATAAAAGACATATTGAAAGCATTATAAGACTCTACACCGTCTTCCTTGTTGTTCAAACTCAAAACTAGAAATTATCTAGACCTTAGAGAAACCAATTATGCAAACCAAAATTTAGCATGCTCTATGTATTCTTCACTAATAGGTGCAAAGTATATGATGCAAGAGCTTAAACATGAGCACAACAATTGCCAAGTATCACATTACCCAAGACATTATAGCAATTACTACATGTATCATTTTCCAATTCCAACCATATAACAACTTAACGAAGAGGAAACTTCGCCATGAATATTATGAGCTAAGAACACATGTGTTCATATGAACCAGCGGAGCGTGTCTCTCTCCAACACAAGAATGATGTAATCCAATTTATTCAAACAAAAACAAAAACAAAAGCACACAGACGCTCCAAGTAAAGCACATAAGATGTGGCCGAATAAAAATATAGTTTCAGGGGAGGAACCTGATAATGTTGTCGATGAAGAAGGGGATGCCTTGGGCATCCCCAAGCTTAGACGCTTGAGTCTTCTTGATATATGCAGGGGTGAACCACCGGGTGCATCCCCAAGCTTAGGGCTTTCACTCTCCTTGATCATAGTATATCATCCTCCTCTCTTGACCCTTGAAAACTTCCTCCACACCAAACTCGAAACAACTCATTAGAGGGTTAGTGGACAATAAAAATTAACATGTTCAGAGGTGACACAATCATTCTTAACACTTCTGGACATTGCATAAAGCTACTGGACATTAATGGATCAAAGAAATTCATCCAACATAGCAAAAGAGGCAATGCGAAATAAAAGGCAGAATCTGTCAAAACAGAACAGTCCGTAAAGATGGATTTTATTAGGCCACCAGACCTGCTCAAACGAAAATGCTCAAATTGAATGAAAGTTGCGTACATATCTGAGGATCACTCACGTAAATTGGCATAATTTTCTGAGTTACCTACAGAGAATTTTACCCAGATTCGTGACAGCAAAGAAATCTGTTTCTGCGCAGTAATCCAAATCTAGTACTTACTTTACTATCAAAGACTTTACTTGGCACAACAAAACACAAAACTAAGATAAGGAGAGGTTGCTACAGTAGTAAACAACTTCCAAGACACAAATATAAAACAAAGTACTGTAGCAAAATAACACATGGGTTATCTCCCAAGAAGTTCTTTCTTTTTAGCCGTTAAGATGGGCTCAGCAGTTTTAATGATGCACTCGCAAAAGATAGTATGTGAAGCAAAAGAGAGCATCAAGAAGCAAATTCAAAACACATTTAAGTCTAACATGCTTCCTATGCATGGGAATCTTGTAAATAAACAAGTTCATGAAGAGCAAAGTAACAAGCATAGGAAGATAAAACAAGTGTAGCTTCAAAAATTTCAGCACATAGAGAGGCATTTTAGTAACATGAAAATTTCTACAACCATATTTTCCTCTCTCATAATAACTTTCAGTAGCATCATGAGCAAACTCAACAATATAACTATCAAATGAAACATTCTTATCATGAGTCTCATGCATAAAATTATTACTACTCCCAACATAAGCATAATCAATTTTATTAGTTGTAGTGGGAGCAAATTCAACAAAGTAGCTATCATTATTATTCTCATCATCAAATATAGGAGGCATATTGTAATCATAATCAAATTCACTCTCCATAGTAGGTGGCACCAAAAGACCACTATCATCATAATCATCATAAATAGGAGGCAAAGTATCATCAAAGAAAATTTTCTCCTCAATGCTTGGGGGACTAAAAATATCATGAAAACCAGCTTCCCCAAGCTTAGAACTTTCTATATTATTGTCAACAATGGTGTTCAAAGCGTTCATACTAATATTACTACCAAGCATGCAAAGAAGATTTCATAGGTTTTTTAATTTTCGCATCAAACAATCCATGTTTTAAATCAGGAAATAGAATAAGAAGCTCACTCTTGTACATTATGCCAAACTAGTGTAAACAAGAAACAACAAGATGCAATTGCAGGATCTAAAGGAAATAGCTTCGAGCACACACACGACGGCGCCAGAAAAATACTTTACCTGAGACCGTAGTACGAGAGCCTTTTACCTTTCCTCCCCGGCAACGGCGCCAGAAAAGTGCTTGATGTCTACGTTCCCCCTCCTTTCCTGTAGACAGTGTTGGGCCTCCAAGAGCAGAGGTTTGTAGAACAACGAAGCAAGTTTCCCTTAAGTGGATACCCAAGGTTTATCGAACTCGGGGAGGAAGAGGTCAAAGATATCCCTCTCATGCAACCCCGCAACCACAAAGCAAGAAGTCTCTTGTGTCCCCAACACACCTAATAGGTGCACTAGTTCGGCGAAGAGATAGTGAAATACAGTGGTATAAATAAGTATGAGCAAGAGCAACGGTGCTGTGAAAAGTGCTTGGCGTGTAGTTGATGGTGGTGGTATTGCAGCGAGTAGTAACGCAAAGAAACAGTAGAACAAGCAGTAGTAACGCAATGAGTAGTAACGCAGACAGTATTTAGGAACAAGGCCTAGGGATTACACTTTCACTAGTGGACACTCTCAACATTGATCACATAACAGAATAGATAAATGCATACTCTACACTTTTGTTGGATGATGAACACATTGCGTAGGATTACACGAACCCTCAATGCCGGAGTTAACAAGCTCCACAATAATGCTCATGTTTAAGTAACCTTTAGTGTAAGATAGATCAACGCTACTAAACCAAGTACTAGCATAGCATGCACACTCGTCACCTTCATGCATATGTAGGAGGAATAGATCACATCAATATTATCATAGCAATAGTTAACTCCATAATCTACAAGAGATCATGATCATAGAATAAACCAAGTACTAACACGGTGCACGCACTGTCACCTTTGCACACATGCAGGAGGAATAAACTACTTTAATAACAAATCACTAGAGTAGCACATGGATAAATTGTGATACAAAACATGCTCGCAATCTTAAAGAGATATAAATAAGCACCTCACTATGCCATTCAATGAGTAAGTATTCTGTGAAATATGGCCTAAGAGACCCACACGGTGCACACACTCGTCACCTTTACACACGTGGGACTAGGAGTCTCCGGAGATCACATAAGTAAAACCCACTTGACTAGCATAATGACATCTAGATTACAAGCATCATCATATGAATCTCAATCATGTAAGGCAGCTCATGAGATTATTGTATTGACACACATAGGAGAGAGATGAACCACATAGCTACCGGTACAGCCCCGAGCCTCGATGGAGAACTACTCCCTCCTCATGGGAGCGAAGCAGCGGTGATGAAGATGGCGGTGGAGATGGCAGCGGTGTCGATGGAGAAGCCTTCGGGGGCACTTCCCCGCTCCGGCAGGGTGCCGGAACAGAGATCCTGTCCCCCAGATCTTGGCTTCGCGATGGCGGCGGCTCTGGCAGGTTTCTGTGGGTTTCGTCAATTGGTCCCGGGTTTTCTGATCCAGGGGCTTTATATAGGCGAAGAGGCGGCGCAGGAAGGTCGAAGGGGGGCCCACACCCTAGGGGGCGCCCCCCCTTGGCCGCGCCGGGTAGGGGTTTGGTGGCCTCCGTGGCCCCCTCCGACCCCTCCGGTGTGTTCCGGATGCTTCCGGGGATTCTAAGATCTTTGGCGTTGATTTCGTCCGATTCCGAGAATATTTCGTTACTAGGATTTCGAAACCAAAAACAGCAGAAAACAGGAACTGGCACTTCGGCATCTTGTTAATAGGTTAGTTCCGTAAAATGCACGAATATGACATAAAGTGTGCATAAAACATGTAGATAACATCAATAATGTGGCATGGAACACAAGAAATTATCGATACGTTGGAGACGTATCGCTTGCTTCAATGTCTTTACTTTAAATTATTGCTTTATGAGTTAACTCTTATGCAAGACTTATTGATGCCTCGTCTTGAAAGTGCTATTCATGAAAAGTCATTGCTTTATGATTCAGCTTGTTTACTCATGTCATTACCATTGTTTTGATCACTGCATTCATTACATATGTTTACAATATGATCAAG
>NC_061510.1:276692945-276720431 GCF_022539505.1 Lolium rigidum
ACATAGACTTAGGGTCGCGAAATAGAGAAAGAGCGAGCGAGGAGGAGCGCCGAGTCCGTGGCGGTGCCGTGATCGCCGGTGCCCTCGCCGACGCCCCCAAAACAGGGTCATTCAATTCCCGCTACCGCTCCCGCTGTCGTTCCCGTCCCCGATCCGGATCGATCGATCCGGGGTCGTGGAACGCGGCGTTAGTACAAAAGTAGTGAAGTTTTTTATTTAGCACAATATCATGTTTTTTATTTATATTAGTACATATATGATTTGTTTTCGTAGCTACGATGCCGCGACAGCCGCCGTGCCGTGGTTTGACTCTTCTAGAGGAGATGGAGCAGATGGGGGAGGTCCGGGACTGGGCTCCGCCGGGGTGGCACTGGGAGGTCTTAGCTTCCGGGTCGCGCACCTTGGTACGGAATCCGGGTCCCGTTGTCGACCCGGATATTCTTTGGTGGAGGTCTTATGGGCCACGGTCGTTTCAGAGGGAGCCGGCCCCGCCGGAGGAGGTAGCTCAGCGCATTGAAGCGGAGGACCAGCACGTTCGCCGTTACATGTACGCGTTAGACAACATGTATAGGACCGGATGGAGCGTTATGCGGGGATCTCATGTTAGCTATGCTCCCGTTGTTGTTCCGTGGCTTTGGGGGTACACCCGGCGCGGCTCGGGACCCGGTCGGCGCCCTCTAGGACCCGGTCTGCGCGGTTGAGTGGTTGTAGTAGTGATTGATATGTATTAGGGTTAAATAAACATGAACCCGATCTATGTATGCATGTAATCGCACTATCCGCTTTCAGCACTATATTATCGATCCTTAGTTAAGAACTACATATGTAACTCCATTTTCAGTTTTCTGCATTATACTTAATTTGATCATATGATGGTTCCTATGTATAGCTTGCAGAGTCGTTGTAGAAAGCATGGACAGAGATGAATTTCAAGAAAATTTCATGGAGAACCTCATAGCAAACGGTACTCTGGATGATCGCGATGACGACGTTATTCCGGATGATGGCGGTGACGATGTCACCGCAACTTATTTGAATGACTCCGGTGAGGGAGCGGAGAATATTGAGGAAGAAGATCCTAGTGGCGCCGGTGAGGAACAAGATCATCATAATGGCTCCCGAACTGTAGTTATCACCGAGGTATATAAATTAATTAAGTCGCCGTTGATCGACTAGATGCATTAACTAATTAAATTGTACTGACTATGAATTATTTCTTTTTTAGCCCTCCGGATCGAGCACTTCTTCTGTAAAGTCGAGGAAGCGAGGCCCGGCCAAAAAGTTGGATGACGGTGTTAGGCACGACATCACCCACATCGAAAAGGATGGTAAACCGATTGCTCCAGAGAAAGGTGCAAAGGCATTTATAGCTCAATGCGGAGTGCTTGTTAGGGACCACGTCCCGATCACCGTTCGAGAATGGCACAAGCCGAAGGGACTAGTGCTGTCTGCAGAGGAAGAAGCTCAAGGTCTTTATATCGATGATGTAGCCAAAAACAACATTATGAACAAGCTCATGTCACATTTCAACATAGTACCCGAAGAGGGGGGTGACGCTGAAAAGGCCAAGATGGAGCGAGCCCTCCGCGAGTTTGGCAAGAAGAAGATGGCCGAACTATTCAAGAGCCACAAGAAAAGATTGCGCCGCCTTATCAAGATAAAGAAAACTCCGGACAATGAGAAGGTAAAAAATCATCGGGAAGAATTCGTGAAGTACAGACACGGAGTCGAAGAATTTAAGAGAAGGTCGGAAATAAATAAGGCAAATGCTGCGTTGAAGCTATATCACCAAATTCTAGGTCCAGGTGGATACAGTGGCTAACCGTCCTAAGTGGCAGGCAGCTGAGGCGGAACCGACCGAGTAAAGGGATCAGATTAGGGACACACGGTTGGATCGAACGGTGCAAGGAGTGGTTCTACGGGATTGGGGGAACGTTGGATCCGAAACAGGGAAGTGCATCTATAAGAAAGCTCATCTGAAGGTTCCCATTGATGCCCTGGAAAGAGCACATAGGGACGTGGAGGCGGGGTTGTTCCAGCCCGAAAGAGAGAACGATGAGCTGACACGCGCCCTTGGGAACAAAGAACACGCCGGACGAACACGAGGCACAGAAGGCTCCGTTCCGTGGAAGTATGGCTTTCCTGCGAAAGGAAGAGATTTCCCGATAAAAGCCATGAGAGGAGGAAGGCAAGGGAAACAGGACCGCCCGGCTAACTTAGAGGAGGGTATGAGCACCATGAAAGCCCAATTAACCATGGTAACCCAAGTACTTACATCTCGGATGGCTCGTGGGCAGGCTGTAGATCCCGCATTGCTCAATGCCCTCGCCCCGCCGCAATCTCAACCACACCTGGAAAAGCGGCGTGGCTTCCTCTCGACAGGTGGATAATGATGATGATGATGACCAGGTGGTCGAGCCTCCTCGCTACCCCCCGTGGATGATCTCACCGACAGCCGTCCTTGTGAGCTGCATGTTAAAGTTTTCAACCTATCCTTCAAGGCGGCGGTCGGCATCCTCTTACCTACAAGGTCTTACCATTGCCGTCCGGTCCAAGACGACTTTGTTGTTGTGATGGTGGATGAAGTGTTGAGAGATTATGAGGGGTTGGTGCTTGAGCACCCTGCAGGTGAAGATGGGAAATCAAAGAACTGGGAGAAGCCCGTAGAACCACCGTGCAATGGCGGAAGGAGAACATTGTGTTTCCAGGTGAGAAGCCAACAAGCAGGCCACCTCCGCCTCCTCCGCCACCTGTGCAGTCTCCTCCGCGTGATGATTCTCCTCTGCGCGATGATGATTCCCCTATCCATGACCAGTCTGCTCCGCGTGAAAATACTCCGCCGCCTCCTCCTCCTCGTCAGGAGACTCCGCCGCCTCCACTTAAGCAAAAGAGGAAGCTGTCCGCGGCACCTCCTACAGCTCCGAAGAGATCATCAACTCCAATGAGGGCACAGACTCCGCAGTTGTTACCACATGAGCATACCGAAGAGCAAAAGGCGTTTCTTGCGCCGAAGAAGATGTTTATTCGACCGCAGACAGTGAAGCACTTTGCCGAGACGAGAATGAAGAGACCTGAGCTGAGAGCTGATTATGACCGCTCTCTTGGACAGTCCTCTAGAGCGAGCAAAGAAGCAAAAAAAGTCGCCCAGCTTGGACAGCGGGACATTCAGGCCGCACCCCACTTCATCGTGGAGCCATATCATGATCCAGAGACGGCATCGATGATCGAACGGGCGGCTAGAGCTCGGGGAGCATCAGTTGAGTACGAAGATTACTATCCAACGGCTCAAGTGGTAAACAAGTATAGATACGGATCTGATCTCGTCAAACCTGGCGAGCTCGCGCGTTTAGGGAATCAGATGCGAAGGTTGCATGAATGGTACCTGAAAGCCTGTCGAAGATGTGAAGGCTACCTCACGGTGTATCTTAGAGATGAGCATTACTTCCGGGGGGAAGACGAGATAAACCTTGAGTTAGAAGAACTGTTTCAGTTATTCAATCAAGACGCCCTCGACAAAGCTGTCATCAGTTGCTACTACTTGTAAGTGATTTATTTGTGTAATTAAGTTTGTAGCTCATTCATTTGCACTAACAATTATCCTCATTATATTCTTTGTGTACGCTATACATTTAATTATGCAGAATGAAGAAGCTGGAATACAAAAGAGGCAAGCTCCTACCGCCGGGGTTCATAGACCCAAACACGAGTTCATGAAGTTACGGTTCGAAACTTCGCCAAGGACACGAGAGGACAACATCGTAATGTTTTTAGAGAAGCAAGCAGACAAAGAGGATATATTCTTTCCCTACAACTTCAAGTGAGTGTTATATATAACATACATTATGCTTGTGCATCTTCCACTTTATTCTCGTAATCATTGAGCTATGCTTGTGCAGATTCCACTTTATTCTCCTAATCATTGATCTTCCCCTTGGAGTCGTAAAAGTCATGGACTCGAAACGTAAAGAATATGCGGAATGGGCGGACATGGCTGCCATCCTCCGGAGGTAGTTTCAATCAATTTCGTATTGGCATCTTCATCTGTTCTAATTCGAAGATATCATCAACTAATCAATTACTCATTTACTCATTATTTTTTGCCGGGCAGGGCTTGGAAACGGTTCATCAATACTGTTCCGGGTAAATGGAAACCGGAGCTTACATTTGAAGATTACCCTGTAAGTAGTACTATATATATAGCTATGTCCGTGAAACTTTATATATGATATTTACTTTCAATACGATGCTTGATTATTAGTTTGATCGAACTATTTTTTCGTAAAGTGTATGATGCAGGAACAAGGGAATAACTTATGTGGATACTACGTCTGCACCTTCATGCGTGACATGGCCTGTCCCAAGGGTGGGGATGCCCGTATACACCACACCCGTGTACGATAACAAAATTTCACAATTAATGTTAATTAGTACCATCTATTGTATTGAGTTCCATTCATATATTGATCTCCCTTTTTAAATATAGATGACACGCCTGCGGGACACTCTCATAACGGAGGATCAAATAAAAGCAATTCAAGAGGAAATCGCGGGATTCTTTATTACCGAGGCCCTTACCCCAGGTGGAGAGCACTATCGGCGGATCGTGACGGCGGAGGAAATTCGTCGAGGAGATGTTGTATTGTAAATATGCATGCATTACGTGTACTGTTGACGATGTCGTGTACTGTTGACGATGTGTATATATATTCATGACGATTTTTTGTGGTTTCTTGAATGATATATATGCATTGCTGAAACTCTACCGCGGCAGAGAAACGCCCTGTTTCTCTGCCGCGGCAGAGAAACGCTGGTACAGCCTAAACCTGTGCCGCGGCAGAGAAATAGCAATTCTCTGCCGCGGCAGAGAAACCTAGGCCCGGTTCGCACCACGAACCGGGACCAAAGGCCTTCCACCGCGAGCTCCCTGGCCGCACCACGTGTCGAGGCCTTTAGGCCCGGTTCAACTTTGAACCGGGACTAAAGGGTACCCCCTTTAGTCCCGCCCAATTGGTCCCGGTTTGGGAACCGGGACTGAAGGCCCAAATGGACCGGGCCTATTGCCCCTTTTTCTACTAGTGCATGTGAAAGCCAGGATTTGAACTCGAGACCTGGGGCTCTGATACCATGTTAAGCTTCATGCACTAGCCACTTGAACTAAAAGTCTGAACTGATGGAAAGGGCTAGGCAATCTACTTGTACACTTCACAACAGGGTGTACCTCCTCCTCAACCCCCTCCGCGTACCGGGGGAAAACCTAGGACTAGTCCAGGCAGCAGCAACATCGTCGTCGTTTCCTTGGTGAAGGTGTTGCTTGGTATGCGGCGTCTCGGCGTGCTAGGAGCGTGGTGGTACTTCTCCGGAGGGCACAGCGGTTGCGGGTCATCGTCTTTTTCGTCGATCTGCCGGTGTCGGCATTTGTTTTTCTTTCTTTGTTTGTCTTTCCTTTTGGGCTTGCTTGTGCTGCGGCCCGAACATGTTCGTTGTATCGGGTGGTTTGATATATTAATATAGCGGGGTGAAAGTCTATTTCAAGGAGACATGCAAGGCAAAATGAGCAATCGGTGAAATTACATGATCGCAGGCAGATTGAGAATTTACAAAACATGCAAGGAATGATGCACTGGAACTCCTGGAAGACAGCAATGATGCACTGGGACTCCTGGAAGACAGCAATGATGCACTGGGACTCCTGGAAGACAGCAATGATGCACTGGAACTCCTGCAAGACATGGAAGGCAGAATGAGCAATCAGTGAAATTCAAAGCTAAACAAGAAGAGATCTTTGGACAGAACTCATGTCTTCTTGTTTCTATATAAAAGAATTAGCCAAAGGAAATGGAGCACTGTATCGACTGGTATGGATCTTCCCACTATTATTGATATAGCCAGATCAAATGCTCCAACAATAACATAAATCATAGTGTAACTCTAGCGAAAGAACCAAAATCTGAATGAGCTCCATACAAAATTAGATTTTCCATCCTGGCACCATGGCACTACTAGACGGAGATTTTTCAGGCTAATACACATGTAGACTCGGTGTTGCAGACCAATCGGCTCGGCTAACAGTACATTCAGGTGGAGATAAACTCCACAATCAGTTCCTCCGTCTAGGGCTGCAACTGCAAGCGGCAGAGTTTGCGGGGCAGTTTCTTGTCCGAACAGCACAGTTTAGTCAGATGTGGAATTAAATTCTTAGTGCAATTTGCACTGTTCCATGTTGCGGGATAACCCTACCTCCACCCCACTCCGCAAGCGGCACAATGGAAATCCATCAGACCCGGTCTTAGAGCATCTCTAGCAGAGCCCGTATATCTTGAAACCGAAAACGCCGAGTTCGGTCTCCCGAACTGGTGAGTTTAGATGGATTTTATCACCCCGCAGATCGGAAATCGAACTCGCAAACTTGAAAAACGGAAATCAAACGTCGCGGGAAAATCCAAGTCGCGATTGAACCCGGTTTGCTCCGATCAAGCTCTTATTCATCGATAATTTACATTAATTTAGCTAAAATACATGATAGTTCGACCTACATTCGCTAATTAGAGACTTAAAACGACTAGATTAGGCCCCAGATTGTCACTTGGGCGCTTCCCGTCGGTGGCGGAGGGTTTTTCCTCGCCGGCAAATCCTACACGACGATGAGCGCTGCCACCTCGAAGGCCGCCGCCTCCGCCGAGCTCCCGCAGGCTACAGGTGGCCCATCGACGTCGTCGTTGTCGTTGCCGCGCGGGGAAGCGCCTGCAACGGCCGGCTGCACGAGCCGGCGGGGGGGGCGCCTCGGCTTCTCCTTCTTCGGTCGCCTCCTCGCGCGCTTGCCGGTGCGCGATAGCATGCGGCCACTTCCGACCCGCTCGCTTCCATCCGCTGTCAGAGCGCGTCCGCCTCGCGCGGACCGCCTCCGCCCGTACACCCGGCGGATATCGTGGTTCCTTTCCGCCGCCGATTCGGCCCCCTCCCCTATCTACGCGTCTTCACCGCCCCATTGCAGATGGAGGGGTGGTGGCGGAAGCGGCGGAATGGCTCGCCGGAGAGGAGGCAGGCGGTGGCGGCGGGAGTGAAAGTGGTGGAGGGGAGTAGGGTTTAGAAACCAAACTCCCCTCCGCGGCCCCTTTTAATACGGGGCGGCCGCGCAGTTTCTTGGGGGGCCGAACTTGTTATACGGGCCAGCCCGCGAGTTCGGACTCCGTTCTAGCCATCTCCGAACCGAACCCTTATTATCGCCGGAGTTTTTCAGTTTCGATCTCTTTTACGGGCTCTGCTAGAGATGCTCTTATCCACGGCCGGGCAAGAGGAACGGCGTTTCTGAGCATTGTGGCTCCTACCACCAAGGATTTTTTTTTCTTGAGGCAAAAATTATAGGTAGGCAATGGTATTTTGGAAATACCAGCAAAATACCGACCGAGATTTTCAAACCAATTAATTATTCCGTTCTAAATTTATAATAAAACTGATCAAATTATTTAAATATAAAAAATCGTTTAATAATTTTTTTGGTGGTACGGTTTCTCCCGAAATATCACAAATACTGGCCGCGAAGCAAAACCCTTCATCTACATGACACTAGCCTCTCCGCCCGAGATACAAAGTCATACTCGTCTTCCAAGCGTAAGATGCTGCAGAAACCCTTCGCTGACATTTGTTGAAGTACCTCGCCTTCCACGCGGCATTAGTTAAGTATATTGAGCTGCGGAACGCGAGTTAATTTAGTAGAGGAGCTCAACAGTTGCTCAGCGGTGCACTCTACTTAAACCCTCGAATGCACCACATAGATCAGTCACAAGCTGATCAGCGCCACAAAGAAAGCATCCATAGCCGAGAGAGAGAGAAGAGAGCAATGGCGCCCCAGGTTCCGACTATCGAGGTTCCCACGGATGCTGAGCTGCTGCAGGCACAGGCTGACCTGTGGCTAAGGGTGGACATGAGCCAGCTCGGGCTGGGCTCGGTACGAGCCGCATTTGAGCCCACAGAAAAACGGCTCGGCTCGGGCTAGCTCGTTTCAGCCACGAGCGGGAAAAGTGGCTCGGCTCGAGCTTGGCTCTAGCTCGGTCCAGCTCGAGTTGGCTCGCAGCTGAACGCCCAGCACAGATTTTTTCATGTACAGACAGCAGTTTTGCTTGTTTTCAAGCTTTTTAACAACAAATTGAGCATGTAAATGCTCATAAGTTTTCAGAAAAATGCAAAGTATATCAATTCAGGATAAATCCATTTGATGAGAAAAATCAATAATTAGAGCAATTAGATGATACACGGGTATAGAGGTTTACCTCAAAATTAGAAGCAATTTCACACATCATGTCCATTCTTTCTCAATTCAAATTCCTGAAAATAACCAAAAGGGAAACACAAATACACAATGGACAAGCACAAAATGATATAGAGGTTTCATAAATCATAGTTGACATATCAACACGGTTACAACTTAGGTTCCAAGTTCAAACACAAATCAACTAGAGTAACATCCAACTCTCTTAGGTTCCAAGTTTAACACAAATAAAATAAGACAAGTTCAACTTCTAGCAAGATCATCATCCATCTTCATTTGTGCAACTCCATTGTAGCAACATCCAAATGACATGATAGTCTACAAGTAACAATAGGTTTAGTAAATTTTCTACTCACATGACAAGTGAACATGTAGTAAATATCTCTTACCAATAGTTGTTGTTCACCACACCCTTAGGCCTTAGGCAAGTTGATGGTCTCCACATTTTCCTCATCATCTTCCTCCTTCTCCTAAATTAGAGAAAGTTAGCCATGATTTTTTTTAAAGAGTTGACAATGTGAGAAGGGAGTGGAAATCATACCATCACATTCAAGTCACTATGGGAACCCTTAATATAGCTTGCACCACAAACCAATGCCTCCACCATAGCCGGCTTTAGAGAACTACGATAGTCATCTAAAACCCTTCCACCGGTGCTAAAAGTTGATTCCGATGACACGGAACCAGCCGGGATAGTCAAGAACCGCCTTGCCATCTTTGCCAACACCGGGTACCTAAGTGAATTCACTTTCCACCAATCAAGCAAGATGAATTTGGGATCTGGATCCTCAAGCGCATCTTCTAGGTAGTTCCTTAGTTCACTCTTTGATGATTTTGTTGTGCTGTTTCTTCAGTGGGTTTGGACGAGCTTTCGGGCTGCATCCCTCCGTTAATTCGTAAAAAGAAAGTGATGAGCTTTCGGGCCGGCTCGGGCCGAGTCAGACGAGCTTTCAGCCCGTCGCGAGCCAGAAAAACAGGCCCGACTCGGTCTCTGTCTAACGCGGGCCGAGCTCAAAACGGGCCGAGCCAAGAAAAGCTCGGGCCGAGCCAAAAGCTCGGCCCGAACGTCCAGCCTTACCTGTGGAGACACAGCCTCTATTACCTCGCGTCCATGGGGCTCCGCTGCGCCGTCCAGCTCGGCATCCCGACCGCCATCCACAACCTCGGTGGGGTCACCTCGCTGCCCGACCTGCTCACCGCCTTGTCCCTGCCCCCTAGTAAACAGCCGTTCCTCGGCCGCCTAATGCGTGTCCTCGTCACGTCAGGTGTCTTTGCTGCCGGTAACGACTCGGGCGTGGAGATCTTCCGCCTCAACCCGCTGTCCAGCATCCTGGTGCATGGCGTCGGCGCCGACGACCACCACATCCAGACATCCTTCATGCTGGCCGTGACATCGCCGCACTACACCGAGGCCGCGCTGGGGCTGGCCGACTGGTTCAAGAAAGACACCCTAGGGCCCGTGCCGTCGCCGTTCAAGGACGTGCATGGCGTGGCGCTCTTCGACGACAGCATGGCGCTCCTGGACAAGGACTTCGACGCCCTGGTCAATGACGCTTTGGCCGCCCACGACAACTTAGGGATCAGCGCGATCATGCGAGAGTGCCATGCCCTCTTCAACGGGCTTGAGTCTCTCACTGACTGCTGCGGCGGCGATGGGACGACGGCGAGGGCCATCACCAAGGCCCATCCCCACGTCAAGTGCACTGTGCTGGACCTTCCCAAGGAGATCGACAAAGTGCAGCCAGATGGTGTCGTCAACTATGTTGGTGGTGACTTGTTCCACACCGTCCCAAAGTCTCAGACGGTGATGCTCAAGGTACGTCTGGCACGTACTACATTTTAGACCAATGGGAACTATATATATTACCACGTCAGAATATTACCAACAAAAATACGTTAAATTTCAAAATTCAGAAGATAATCAATTGTTCTCAACAAGCTAGGTTATACATTTTTTGTGTGTAGCTTGTGCTGCACCACTGGAGCGACGAGGATTGCGTCAAGATCTTGTCTCAGTGTAGGAGTGCCATTCCTTCACGTGAGGAAGGAGGGAAGCTGATCATCATAGACATTGTGGTTGAACCTTCTCTCGGACCAATAATGTTTGAGGCACAGCTTCTGATGGACTTGGCTATGCTTGTGTACACAAGAGGCCGTCAGCGTAACGAAAATGACTGGCATGAACTCTTCATGAAAGCAGGGTTCACTGACTACAAGATTATCAAGAAACTAGGAGCACGAGGTGTCTTCGAAGTATACAAGTGAAAGGGTTCGTAAAAAAAACATCTATACCGAAGTGCGTGCTCGTAAGACATGCAAGTCTGCAGTGTGTTTTGTTTAATTACATATATATATATGGTGTGCTCGAGGAAGAGAATAAAGGGAGTATACCGCTTTGTATTCGTAAAAAAATTACTATGGCTCAGCAGCTTAAGTTTTAAGTATGGTTATTATATATATTATCTTGTATCTTTTCTTCCAGAAGTATTACTAATATTGTTGGTGTGCTTGTGTACGTATTATGTTTGTGTTCTCCACTTGGGCTTTGTTTGATGCTCAGACTTGCAGTGCATGCTATGTACTTCAAGGATATCACGCGCTACTATGAACTAACATGACGGCCCTCGCAAATTTGAGGGTATTACAGTAATCATATAGAAAATGTGAAGTGATCATTTCTTATCCTATGCTATTATTTTTCCCTCTGATTACCTCATTCACTGCAAACTACTTGACTTTTTAGGTGAAATAAAATAACTTTTAGAAAAAAACTAATTATATGGATTTCTTTTTATCTAAAGGACCTTTCTATATTTTCATTTCTAGAGTTGGGAGCACATCAACCCAGTAACCTGGAAATCCGAATGGGCACTACATGAGTTAATAGTCATGTCCTTGAAATCATAGGCTTGTAGCTCTAAACTTTTTTGTTGCCTTTAGCATGGATATGCAGACCAATCTGGTATGCTTTTTCACATCCTCTACTTGCAACCAAGGTAGCTAGGCTTGCACTAACTTTTTTTTGGCATGTAAAACTGAATTCATCTATTATATATTAAAAGCAAAATACAGAGGTTTAAAATAGAGACAAGAGGTTAATTAATCCACATAGCCTAGATTATCTAATCCGTTGGCTTTATGTTGATCATAGATGTTAACGGCAGAGATTTAAAAGAACATATCGTACGAAAAAATGTCCTCGTGCCAAAAGCACAGACACGACCGAGCAGAAATATGGTGCGCTAACGGAACCGAGAAAGGAGAGTCCTGACGCTATAGGTTTAACTAGCTTAGAACTCTAATCTTTCGTGTTTTTTTCTGTACTGCCTCGGTCTGCATCTGGGCCTAGAAACAGTATGCGGTGCACGTGTATAGCTAAACACAGTTTTTCTGAGATTGCTTCAAAGATTTTATCCAGAAACGGCCCGTACATGCAAGTCCCCCAGCTATATATTACATCGGTTTGGATATGCAAAGAGCTGAGATAAACATTTAGAAAAGAAAATGAAGGAAATATGTTAGAAAAACAAAAAATGATTGCAATTCGACCAATTATTGGCCGTACTGACGATGGCGACACAATGTACGTATAAGACATCTTTTTTCTTATATAATTATTTGTGTACAATTCCAAGAAAATATTCAAGGAAATAGGGGAAAAATGAAATATTATTATGAACTCTATATTTTTTTAATAAAGATCCACAAAACACAATGTCTGAGGTCTCCTTTTGTTGGTTAATACACATAACGGGAAAACTTATATCCCCATAAAATGAATTACTTATACCGAGATCCATAAATATTTCATAAAAAAATTATAAATGGGCTAAACCTCGTTTTCTCTCTATTATGAATGACCTATGAACTATACGTAGCCAACAACTCAACAAATAAAAATTCTCATGAAACCTAGGAAAAACAAATGGCCAAAATTGTTAAATCTATGTTCGATCGTGTGCAGAGCTTTGGCTGCATGATTTGACCCATTTAACATTTCTAAGCACAAACCTAACTATATCTCAAACAAAATACTCCTTTCATATCTTTTTACTAGGGTATTACACATTTTCCTTTAAAAAAAATTAATGACTAAATTGGTCAACAAAATATAAGATAGATAACACAAATACTATACCCTTGATCAAAATTTACAAATTGGCTACACCTCATTTTTATATCTATTATGAATGAAATATCAACTATGTGTAGCCAACAACTCAAAAATAGAAATTTTCATGAAACCTAGGAAAAATAAATGGCCAAAATATATTGTTTAATCTATATTCCTGTGCAGAGCTTTGGCTGCATGATTTTCCCATTTAACATTTCTAACTACATGCCTAATTATATCTCAAATATAATATTCCCTTCAAGCCGGGTTATTAGGGTATTACGTATTTTGAGAAAAAAAAACTACTAATTTGATCAATAAAATACAAGATATACACACCACGAAAATTCTACCATTGAAAACTTCTTTTGAATATAAATACAATGTTATAATTTTAGGATCCGATTATTTCTTAGCATACTTTTAGGATCCGGTTATTTATTAATATAAACATACATAAGTGAGATCACCCCTTAATTACTTAATTTTATTTATAGAAAGAGAAAAACATAATTAACGACAAATACTAGCTATATGATAATAGTCTTGAAAAAAAATTAAAGATATAGATATTCCAAATGTCTTGAATGAAGGTGGTATTCTGCTTAGCAAACATCTGTGGTGACTGCTGAAAAATAGTATTCATAATATACCATAATTTATATATCTATCAAAAAAAATTAGTTTTTCAACATGTTCACAATAAAAATGATGCCCTCGCATTTGCGAGGGCCACTGTGCTAGTTTTTTATAATAGGAGGGAAAACACACAAATCCTAGACTAATAGACCCTCAAGCACTCGTTTATTGAAACCCGAGTCTCCTTCACATTTGTCTCCATCAATGTTCATATTAGTGCCTAATCACTAGTTAGCTAAATTTTCAGTGTGTCGCTTGTAATCCCGAAGTGCAGTAGATTGTTGTAACACCTATCAATGTGAAAATAAACGCAAGTTCGATAGAATAGCCTACTAGCTATAGCCAAGTGTCATGTCATCTATGGCTAACTTAGAGATAACATGTACAATAGTGAGTTATAAAAATATGCTAATTACCAATGCATGGCCCAGCTTTCACTCTCATAAAGTGCCTAGGAGCACGTGCTAGAACTGACTCTTGCATGAGAGTCCACTCCTCTTCTCTCTCCACCTCTCTCTCTCTTCTAACTAGACAAAAATATATTATTTTAATTCTTATAGCCAGCTGACTAGAACATATTGTACTTGCTCTAAGGAGTATCGAGTCATAGGAGAAAGAAGGTAAATATATTTATTCTGGGAAACGAAATTATCACTATTCTAGTTTTCTATGCACTAAACAAAATAAAGAGATGTTATGACTTTCCAATATCTCTTAAAACAACGATAAAACAAACAAGTGAATAACATGAAACAAAGGAAAGTAAAAAAAATAGATTTTGCAAGCATGAAGAAAAAAGATTGTGGTGCATGAGTATGCTTGAATTCTATCATCAACATGGTGACACAATATAAATCGCAAATATGAGAACACGTGGTAAGTGCAAGATTCAAGTTTTATGTTTGTAAAATCTATTGATAATCATACTGGTATCACATTCTGAAATCATGGCAGGATAATTTGTTAATACTCCCCAAGCAAGAAGGTCGTTTGCACGCTCGACAGTAAGTACAAGTGTGTACTATTTTCTTATTTTTCATGACATGAAGTTAGAAATATGTGCTAGTATGTTAGCTCTTGCTGTCACTAAGCTATAACACCATTCCTTTTTTTTATATCCCTAGCGGGGTGTATAAAGAAGGTTACGAATATGTGTTGGTGTCAACTATTTTTTTCACTAAGCTAATAGCACTACAAGATCCACACCAACTAATGCACGCCATTCCCTCTAATGTTATATCCACTAGGTGGACAATTCTAACATCAAGAACGAAGAACAATATGGATCTATAGTATATCAAATAGAAACATAAATCAAGATTACGTCTCATTAGATCATGTCCTAATCATCAAAAATACATAAGAAATGATGTAATCATGTACGATAGCTCATTTGTCCTAAAAAATCGTAGTACCCAGAAAGATATGATCAAGCTGCTTCCACAAATCGATGGTCCACGGGTTAAACTATGCCCCTTCATTCTAGAGATCAACAAGAAGAATATGAGACCATAGGAGATTCTGTTAGTGGTTGCCTCTCCAATTTATCCTTGGTGGTGGCGTGCATAACCTCTGTTATCTCTTCTTTCTCTTGAGGGCTTTATCTGGTGATAAAAAAATCCAAAGGGTATATAGGAATTTTAAAGTCAAGGTGTACTCCTTGGACAAGTGGCAGCGGCTGGCGAAGATTTGACAAAATGATGGCCACATGGAAAGGGTGGGGGCTAGGCTATGTCGTGATCCCTCAAGGTCCATAACTTGGGCCCCTAATTGAGTTTCGGTGATGGCGACTGCTTCCATAGACCCCCAACGTCGAACGGTTATCTTGAGCGGAACACAAGGACGACCCAGATTACTCCGCGGCGAGGGGCAGGATCGTCTTTTCAACTTCGATTTGGGTATAGAAATGCCCGCTCCAAAACCTGCAGGACCCGTTAGCCGAGGGGGTACGCGTATCACCGCGAGAATACGTACGCGCCCGTACCTCTTTGGCGTACACGCCCGTACCTCTTCCGCGTACAATACCGTCCGTTTCTATTCCGCGTACACACGGGTCCACACAAGGGTCCATCCCACGCGCACAGTCCAAAAGAGTCGCCTATTTTAACCCCACTCGGCTTCATCCCCTCCCCACCATCCCCATTTCTAGCAAAAATCAGAGGAGAGAAAACCCTAACCCAAGTTCGACCAAAGCCTCTCTTTCCACTCCCATTTCTTAGTCGAAGCACTGATCCGGCCATGGACATGAACTTGGCCGCGGCTGCTGCTGGTTTGGACGGCGGAGAGGGAGCGGGGGCGGCTGCCGGATCGGGAGCCGGAGCGGCTGCGGGAGCGGCCGCGGTTGCGGGAGCGGGAGCGGCTGCGCCTGCTGGTGCGGTGGTGGATGGCGGAGCGGGACCGGCTGGTGCTGATCTGGGCGGCGGCGCTGATGCGGTGGCTGCTGCGGAGAGGGAGGCAGCGTACAAGGAAATCGACGCCTTGTACGAAATCAGCCAGTACGTCCAGCCCTACGAGGTAAAGCTCTGTCTCCCCTCTCAGATCTGGTAACCGCTGCTATGTCGATTTAATAGATGCGCGTGGATGCTATGTTGATCTGGTAAACGTTGTTGTGTCCGCGAGTTCGTTGAGCCCTGCGAGGTAAATCTACTCCCTCTATCCACAAATAAGCGGATGCGCGTGGTTTAGAAGAGACCATAAACTTTTTGTAAAAAAAAACCCTCATTCGTTCAATCATTTACCTCTCCGGAGATTGCTGAAGCTTTTGCTGTTCGATAAGCGGTGCTGATAACTAGAGATAGGGGTTTTTCAAATGCGTGTTCGTTACTGATTGCTTGGCCTTGATCCAGCGACTAAACTCCATTGTGCATGATTTTTACATCAACCTAATGGCTGCAGACTTCTCTGTTGCATCTTTATGAATTAACCTAATGGCTCCAATTATGAATTAATCGGCACACTTTTTAGCTAGATCTTGTAATCTAGCGTCTTTAGGTTTTATTTCCAATTATATGCTCCGACTTGCATATCCGGAAGACCCTTTGTATTGATATGAGTTATTAATCAATAAAGTGACGTATTCTGTCAAAAAAAATTCTCATTAATCAAGAAGATGCTTTGATTTAGGTGCTTATAAATGTTGTGCATGCTAGTAACCAATAAACAACATTAAGAAACCACATAACATATAAGGCTACTTATTCTGGGCTCCAGTGAAGAACTATTTGTTCCAAAACACATAACAAATAAGGCTTGCTTTCATTTAATTTGCTAATTAATCACATCCTATAATTACTACTTGCCCCAATGCATGCCTCTCTCCTATTTTTTAGGTTGGGTGAAATGCTTTCTTCACATGCAGTGAGCTAAAATGACGATCCACTTGCCCTCTTTAACAGAGGCATTTAAAGGAAACAAATCAAAACAAGCTGCTGATTGGTTAAAGCGGTTCAAAAGTGGAAGGTTTCTTTTTCTAACAATGTTTTGTAGAAATTGTCACGGCATGAAATGTATGTATAAATGAACTTTGGAAAAACAAAATTTACAAACAACGAATCATGAGGAAAAATTGGAATCTATGGACAGAGCCAATTCGGTGCTGTGCCCCTGATCCTGCAAAGCTAATAAGGAACACACATTTGTCTGTAGTACTATGATGGGAATTGTTACCTACCTCTCATTATTGTTAGCTACCTCTCATTATTGGCGACCAATTGTAATAGTTCTATGTTCCAGACGAAGTATGTTCGAGGTGATGCACATCCAATGTCTCATCGGTTCTAATTTTCTTGTAGGATTATTCCTCATGTGTTGTCTGTTTTGTTCAATGAAATGAATACTGTCCTTGTATTGGTTTACTGTCCTTCCATGTATATATGAAGCACATGACTAACTAATTTTATTTGCAGTACAACACAGATGATCAAGTCGACGAGGACAACTTTGAGTCCTACGTGCAGAGGCAGGTCAAGGGTTTCGAGTCTCGGATTCCGAAGACAGTGCGTAGGGGAAGGCATGCTTGCCCCTTCTGTCCCTGCAAGGTGAAGGACGGCTTGCTGAATTCCCTTGAGATGCATGCTATGGACACTCGCCACAGCGCCCGCGAGTGGCAGGGCATGGCTGACCATGAGGCACTTGCAAGGTTTCTGCTGGGTCCGCGCCTTCCCCGTTCCGGCAGGATCCTCAAGAGGCGTCGAAACATGTGAACCTACCATGCATGCCTCAGCCCGATTCCTCGCCGCCGTATATATGTTATGTCCCTTTGAGCTTATGTCTGTCTGGTTGTAATGGATAACTAAGAACTTTTAGGTTTAATGTGTGTATGTAGAACCTTAAGTTCTACTTATGGAATGTCTTAGTAGTAAGAACTTATATCTCCAGTGTTATGCATGAATGCCTTGTTTAGATAAATGCTAGTTATAACTGTTATGCATGAATGCCTTGTTTAGATAAATGCTAGTTATAACTGTTATGCATGAATGTCTTGTTTATATAAATGCTAGTTATAACTGTTATGCATGAATGCCTTGTTTGTTATTCTTTTATCTAGATAAATGTTAGTTATATCTGTTATGCATGAATGCCTTGTTTGGTATTCTCATTCATAAATTGTTTTTCACATAGACTGCTCAGTCTCCGTAGCCAATCTTCAATCCCTCGATAACAAAGTCATTGCCACGTAGAGATGTTAGCTAAAATCAACAAGTTTGATTACCATAGAAGCTACGGGTAAGAAAGGAGTAAAAAATAGTCACATATTGGTAGAGTTGTGAACCCTTAACAAATAGTCACATGTGAGCTTGACTGCTTGAGGTAAAAAATAGTCACATATTTGTGTACTTGTGATTATTTCGACGTTGACTAAATAGACCATATCCCATTCCGTGTTAAGTCTCCTAGGGTTCTCACATGAAATAACCATGCACTCAGTTGGACTCACCCTGGCAACCCCATCCACATCCACATCCATCCACTTGATTTGGCATCCCCATCCACTTGATTTGCCCCAAAAGTGCATGTTTTGGTCTAAAAACCCTATATTTAGGGTGTCTGGGTGCAACTCACCATTATCTACCCTATATTATTAATGTAGATTACAAGGGTAGGATTATGGGGCATGCACCATGGCATTTTTAATTCAATTTGCACAAACTAATATATAATTGGAAACGTGGTTTACACGAAGACATAATTAGGAACATGGTTTTCCACAAACTAATACATAGTTTGAACCATGGTGGACACAAATATAAAATATTGCAAAAAAACTAAACATAACTAAGCCGTGCATCGAAGGTTTCGTGTGTTCGCTGCCAACAAAAAACACACAAAACCTTTAAAATACTTTTTTTGGCATTTTTATTTCAATTTCCACAAACTAATACATAATTGGGAACGTGGTTTACACGAAGACACAGTTTGGAACATGGTTTTCCACAAACTAATACATAGTTTGAACCATGGTGGACACAAATATAAAATTTTGCAAAAAAACTAAACCTAACTAGGCCGTGCATCGAAGGTTTCCTGTGTTCGCTGCTAAGAAAGAACACTCGAGGGTACACCCAATCACCCAAACTGGAAAATCCAGCGGGAGGATGGTGCCCTTGTTGGTTCTACCGATGAGGCGAACATCCAGAAACTTCCGTGCACGTATTCGCTGCGAAGAAACAACACTCTTCATCAGTCGTCCTCCTCGTCGGTGTTGTCGCCGTGGTTGTCGTGGTTGTCCCGGCGGCAGCGCGTCTCGTCAAAGACCTTGACGCTCATGTCCCTGTCGCCAAAGTAGGAGAACAGGAGGATGAAGCCGGCTTCGAGTCTGTGGTGGCGCGCGAACTTCTCCTAGCCGATGTGGAGGTACATCTTGCCGCACCCGTCGTATATCACGTCGACGATCCACCGGTAGAAGCCGGACGAAGCCTCCCGCAGATGCAGCGTGCCCGGGCGATCATCGTCGGCGACATAGACGGCGAAGGGGTCAGGAAGTCTCTGGATGCCGCGTGGGTCGCCCTTGAGGACGAGGACGAACTCGAACAGCACGGCCCCCTCCACGTCCATCTCCGGTGATGAAGCCGACGGTGTGGCAGGCGATGGCGAGCGTGCAGCTCTGCCGCGGCCACGACCACGACCACGTCGGCCTCCGCCTCTCCCAGCCATGGCGTGACTCTTGTTGAGATGGTGGCGGCAAGGGTTGGGGAGAGAGCCTCTAGGGTTTGTGTGTGAAAGGGACGATGAGAGGCGGCCCTTTTTATAGTCCGGAGGGAGGCGATGGAGCGGTGGCGCTCATTAATGCCGGCACGCAGAGCTAGGCGCGATAGTTGGATAAAATTCCGGACAGGTAATAGGCCGGTTTGTACTAAGCCCATTAACGTGGAGCATGGCCGTGGGGAGGGAACACTCATTGTCGAGGGTACTCCTCGGCAATGCCCTCAGATTGGGGCTTAGGGTTGATGGAATCCTGTAAGCTGATACGAGACATCGGTTCATAGACAAGCGGGGAGAGCGATTTACCCAGGTTCGGGGCCCTCGATGAGGTAAAACCCTTACGTCTTGTTTGTCTGATCTTGATTATGAAAATAATGGGTTACAATGGGGTGCCGAAGAGTTCGGCTGAGATCTCGTCGAGAGGCTAAGTGCTGCAACGACCTGGCTCTAGACTTTTGGTGGCTATGATTGCTAAGATTGATTGTGTCCCTCGGCAGCCCCTCTCCTGGCCTTTATATAGGTGGCCAGGTCTCAAGAGGTCTAACCGAGTACGACTAGGTTTACAGTAGTTCTAGTTCTAAACTTTCCTTCTTCGGCTCCTTCCTTGTCTTGCCCGCCAAGGAATCTTCTGCTGCGACATCCAAGTGGCCCATCTTGCCATCAAATACCTTCATGGGCCTCCAATTAGATTGTATACGGTAGGGCAATGTCGGTTACCCGAAGGGTAATGCCCACGTCAGTAGCCCCCGAGTGTCTAGCCGTAGAGAATTCGGGTAGAGACTAAAGCATGCCTCCACCTACTATTCTTCTCCTTGATTGCTCTTGTCCATCTTGTATCAACGTCATCTTCTTCTATCGGGTGCGCGTCCAGCGCTCCCGATGGGAGTAGCCCCCGAGTCTAGGTACGGATGCTTGCAATCCGTGCGTAGACTCAAGTTGTACCACTCGAATGTTTTTCTCTGCCGAAGTTTTTCTGTAGATCTTCATGGGTCATCTGATATTTTTCCTCTGAAGCTTATATTCTTCGATAAGTTTTCCGCGCGTAAGGGATAATGAATAACGTGCCCAACTTTTGCTGGTTAACTGCCGATGGCAAAACAACGTTACCCTACACAGAATCAAGTCCCCGGGCATGATCCTGGAGTGCAAAAAAGTTCTATCGGGTGCGCGTCCAGCGCTCCCGATGGGAATAGCCCCCGAGTCTGGACACGGGCGCTTGCAACCGAGTGCAGACTCGAGCTGAGCATTCCATCTTTTTCTTCAGACGTTCCTTCATATGAATATCTTCGAGTCCTCATTTTATCGGGTGCGCATCCAGCGCTCCCGATGGGAGTAGCCCCCGAGTCTAGGTGCGGATGCTCGCAATCCGTACATAGACTCAAGTTCACCATCCGATACCTTTCCACATTTCTTCGAATGCTTCGAGCGTTCCTTACAATGTCATGGATGACATTATTGACACTTTGATTTTGACTGACAAGACGCGAACCGCTGGGCCCATCCTAGCTCATCTTGACTCTGTTTTTAAGTAATATCCGCCTTTCATGTACAGTTACCAAGGAGCCTCCTCGATTTCCGCAATCAACATTGGAAGAAAGGGTCCTCTTAATGAACTGGCAACAACGACACGTGCCCACGTAATCCTCAAGTTCTCCCCTACTTAAAATCTCTCAGGGTAAAATCCCTAGCATTCTCTCATATTCATCACAGCATCCTCCTGTTCTTCTTCTACCTTTCTCTTCCACAACTGCTGCGCCGCCACCATCGTCCTCAGATTTCCTCCAGATCTCGCGATGGTGAAGAAGAAGAACCTCACCGCCGCCGCCAGTTCTGCGAGTGGTGGCGCCGCCGCCAAGGCCTCCTCGAATGTTGCAAAGAGGAGCGCTCTAGATGCACCTCCCCCACCTCCGGTGCCGCCAGCACTGTCAAGCTCGGTAACCGCAGCCAAACCCGGAGATTGGCTAGCGTCCTCCATCACGAAGCGTGATGAAAAGAAGTCCCGAAGCCTTGGTCTAGTATCCTCTGACGAGGGGAATGTGATTCTACCAGGTGCGATCTCTCGGCCCAATCCTCCCGCTGGTTTTACCGTGATGTTCTTGTCGTTCTTGTATCGGGGTCTCTCGCTTCCTGCTCACGAGTTCCTTCATCGCCCTCTACGGACTTACGAAATCCAACTGTGGCAACTTACCCCCAACTCAATCCTTCACGTTGCTGTGTTCATCACCTTTTGCGAGGCGTTCTTGGGCATCGAGCCCCACTTTGGATTGTGGAAGAAAATTTTCTTTGTAAAGAGATACAGTAGTAGCAATGGACCCTTCGTCATTGGGGGAGTGGGGTTTGTTGTCCGTTCAGAAGTCAACTATTTCAGTTTCCCAATGAGAGAATCTTTGCAAGGATGGAGACTGAAATGGTTTTATGTTAAGGATTCCTTAACAACCGAGTCCCAACTTCCTTGCTTTGCCGACGTTCTTGAAGCCAAGCCTAAGCATTCTTGGAAAAACATCCTTTCTCCCGATGAAAGAACAGCAGCCGATGAGTTATTTGCCAAATTCCTTTGGATCAAAGAAGCCGATGGTCAGACCATGATCGGCACAGAGGTAGCCGCGGTGTTCTTGAAACGTCGAGTCCAGCCAGTCATGGCAAGGGTTCGCCCGATGTGGTTGTATTCAGGTCCGAAGGATGAAACTAGGATAAACATCGCTGAACTATCGAAAAAAGAGCTGCTTGATGAAGTTCGTCGCCTCACTCTCTTCAGTCAGGAAGACTCGATCCCATTGATATCTTCTTATTCTCCTCTTGATGCCGATCATCCGCTGACAGAGGTAAATTTCCCTTCTCGTACTTTTATTACCCTGTTTCGCTTTGTCGACAACTACTATTGCTCTTATTTGTTCTCTTCTTCGACAGATCCCCATAGGTTCTGGAAACTTGCATGATTTACCAAACAAGACTTCCGAAGGAAGAGGTTCTTCAGCCCCTGTCGATTTTCATACTGCTGAGTACACGAACTCGAAGAGCGAGCACGATGACCTGATAGATTCTGAGGCCATCTACACCGATCTTCCTCCCCCGGCCAATGATACTTGCGACACAGCGGGATCAGTGCGTGATGACGACGTTGATCATGATGCCTTTGTTCATGCAGCTGTGGAGGAGGCCAGAGCGTCACCTGTGAAGAGATCAACCGGCGGCTTTGCCGACGAGGATGACCTCTTCGACCTGTAAGCGCCTTTTTCCTAAAATCCGTATTTTTCCTTCATCATTCGCATTTCTTTTTATAATCCTTGTCAACCACTCTTTTTCATAGTGACGAGGGTTTCATCGAGCCTCCGTCTAAGAAGGCCAAATCTGGCGCCGCTCCGCCGGATGTCTGATACGTCCCCGACGTATCCATAATTTCTGTTGTTCCATGCTTGTTTTATGACAATACTTACATGTTTTGCTTGCACTTTATGATGATTTCATGCATTTTCCGGAACTAACCTATTAACAAGATGCCACAGTGCCAGTTCCCGTTTTCTGCTGTTTTTGGTTCCGGAAAGGCTGTTCGGGCAATATTCTCGAATTGGACGAAATCAACGCCAAACCTCCTATTTTCTCCGGAAGGCTCCGAACACCGAAGAAGAGTCGGAGAGGGGCCGAGGGGCCACCACACCACATGGCGGCGCGGGCTAGGCCTAGGCCGCGCCGGCCTAGGGTGTGGCGCCCCCAGGTGCCCCCCTGCGCCGCCTCTTCGCCTATAAAATCCCTTTCGACCTAAAAACGCAGTACCAATTGACGAAACTCCAAAAAGACTCCAGGGGCGCCGCCACCGTCGCGAAACTCCAATTCGGGGGACAGAACTCTGTCCCGGCACCCTGCCGGGACGGGGAAGTGCCCCCGGAAGCCATCTCCATCAATGCCACCGCCTCCGCCATGCTCCGTGAGTAGTTCCCCCATGGACTACGGGTTCTAGCAGTAGCTATGTCGGTATTCTCTCCCCATGTACTTCAATACAATGGTCTCATGAGCTGCCTTACATGATTGAGATTCATCTGATGTAATCGGTGTTGTGTTTGTTGGGATCCGATGGATGATACATTATGATTAGTCTATCTATAAAGTTTGTGAAGTTATTGTTGCTGCAATCTTGTTATGCTTAATGCTTGTCACTAGGGCCCGAGTGGCATGATCTTAGATTTGAGCTCTATATTGTTGCTTAGATTGTATCTACAAGTTGTATGCACATGTCACTGTCCGGAACCAATGGCCCCGAAGTGACGAAATCGGGACAACCGGAGGGGATGGTAGTGATGTGAGGATCACATGTTTTCACGGTGTGTTAATGCTTTGCTCCGGTGCTCTATTAAAAGGAGTACCTTAATATCCAGTAGTTTCCCTTGAGGCCCGGCTGCCACCGGCTGGTAGGACAAAAGATGTTGTGCAAGTTTCTCATTGCGAGCACGTACGACTATATATGGAAAACATGCCTACATGATTAATGAATTGATGTTCTTTCTTAATGCTATTTCAATCCTATCAATTGCCCGACTGTAATTTGTTCACCCAACACTTGTTATTGGAGAGTTACCACTAGTGTAGATAGCTGGGAACCCCGGTCCATCTTTCATCATCATATACTTGTTCTTCATGTCATTGGAAGTAGTATCAACTACCTTCTGGTGCCATTGCTCCTGTGTTACTATTACTGCTGCTGTGTTACTGTTACTACTGCTCTCATATCATCGCTACTTTCACATCACCCCTGTTGCTAGTGCTTTTCCAGGTGCAGCTGAATTGACAACTCAGTTGTTAAGGCTTATAAGTATTCTTTACCTCCCCTTGTGTCGAATCAATAAATTTGGGTTTTACTTCCCTCGAAGACTGTTGCGATCCCCTATACTTGTGGGTCATCAAGACTATTTTCTGGCGCCGTTGCCGGGGAGGCATAGCTCTACTCATAAGTTCACCTGGGGAGTACACTCTACCTCTCTCTCTCTACTTTTATTTTATTTTGTTTTGCTAGTTTACTTTTGTCTAGTTTATTTGTGCTTAGTTTATTTCTGTCTAGTATTAGTTTGCTTAGTTTACTTTTGTCTAGTTTATTTCAGTTTTGTTTTACTTTCCTCATATACCCAAAAATCCATAAAAAATTGAAAAATCGAAAAATTAAAAACTGCTCGTTATGGGAGAACCAACAACCTACTTGGAGCTTATAGAATGTTATAATTGTTATAGAGAATCAAGAACTGGTAAAATAATGAGTGCTATGATAGAAAAATTGAATACAATTGCTAAAATCCTGCTTGAACGCCATGATATAAACTGTTGCTCTCAACAGGATACTAAACATCTTAAATTTCAATGTGGCTTTAGTGAGGAATTTTTAATTAAGAACTATAATCGGAATTGCTATATTCATTATGGGTTCGAAGAGGTAGAACAATTTGTCTTATTTATGGGAGCCTCCGAGATAGAATCCTTCATGGTTGAGAATTATGAAACTTGTGTTGTTTGTAAGGGCCTTAAAGATTATGTCTCTACTATCCTTAATTCTTGCATAGAATGCTACAGTAGGAATCCTTATATCCTTGATTACAAAGAGAGACACATTAATGCACAAGAATGCACTCACAATTTGCAGGAACCTGCGGAAGAAAAAATTGATGAACCTGAAAGCTCATTGGATGAAAAAGAGGAGGAAATTGATGAACTCGAAAGCTCATTGGATGAAAAAGAAGAGGAGAGTGACGAACAAAAGGAGGAAGAATGGATTAGCTACCCATGCCAACCTTCTAATGAGAGTAACTCTTTATCTCTTACACTATTTGATTGTCCTCCATGCTTATCGGAAGAGGTTGAATGTTATGTTCCTGTGGATTCTCTTGAAGTATTGCCTATGAGTAAAACTTGTGAAAATAATTATGCTACTGTTATTTATGATAATCCATGCTACTTTGATAAATCTTATGATAATGCTTTGTTTGTGCCTGATGTCGAAATGCATGGTACTAAAGAATTTTGCGTAGCAAATGTTTATGATAAAGCTCTAGATGATGGTCCTATGTTACTTGATAATATTAATTGTGCTACTAATGAAAATGGGATTGGAGAGTTCTTGACTTATTCTATGAGTCCCATATCTCTTGAGATTGATCAACTACCTTGTTATATTATTAATAAAAGTAAGTTTGAAAGTTTTAATTCCACTATTCTTGAACTTGATAAAAATTATGTGTTTGGAAATCATGAAAAGTATGCTGCATGTGATAGTTATATTGTTGAGTTTGTTCATGAAGCTACTGAAAATTATTATGAGAGAGGAAAATATGGTTGTAGAAATTTTCATGGTACTAATACACCTCTCTATATGCTGAAATTTTTGAAGTTATTCTTGTTTTATCTTCTTATGCTTGTCACTTTGTTCTTCATGAATTTATTTGTGTATAAGATTCCTTTGCATAGGAAGCATGTTAGGCTTAAACTTGTTTTGGATTTGCCTCTTGATGCTCTCTTTTGCTTCGAATACTATTTCTTGCGAGTGCATCATCGAAACTCGCTGAGCCCATCTTAATGGCTATAAAGAAAGCAACTTCTTGGGAGATAACCCATGTGTTATTTTGCTACAGTACTTTGTTTTATATTTGTGTCTTGGAAGTTGTTTACTACTGTAGCAACCTCTCCTTATCTTAGTTTTGTGTTTTGTTGTGCCAAGTGAAGCCTCTAATCGAAGGTTGATACTAGATTTGGATTATCGCGTGAAAACAGATTTCTTTGCTGTCACGAATCTGGGTCTAATTCTCTGTAGGTAACTCAGAAAATTATGCCAATTTACGTGAGTGATCCTCAGATATGTACACAACTTTCATTAGTTTTGAGTTTTCTGATTTGAGCAACGGAAGTATTTTATTAAAATTCGTCTTTACTGGCTGTTCTGTTTTGGCAGATTCTGTCTCTGTTTTTTGCATTGTCTCTTGTGGACTTTAAGTGAGGTTTTCTAGACGTGGAGAGCTGTAGCTAATGTTTAATTGAGTTCTTGCAATGTGCCACTACAGGACCAAGGTGGATTCAAATTTTTTGAGTACTAACCCCTCTAATGAAGTTTGCGAGAAGTTTGGTGTGAAGGAAGTTTTCAAGGGTCAAGAGAGGAGGATGATATATGATCGAGAAGAGTGAAAAGTCTAAGCTTGGGGATGACCCCGTGGTTCATCCCTGCATATTTCAAGAAGACTCAAGCGTCTAAGCTTGGGGATGCCCAAGGCATCCCCTTCTTCATCAACTTATCGGGTTCCTCCCCCGAAACTATATTTTTATTCGGTCACATCATATGTGCTTTACTTGGAGCGTCTGTGTGTTTATTTTCGTTTTGTTTTGTTTGAATAAGATCGGATCCTAGCTATCCTTGTGTGGGAGAGATACACGCCCTGCTTTTTCATATGAACACTCGTGTTCTTCGTTTTACTTTTAATGTTCAATGATAAAAGTTGGAAGCTATTGCACTTATTTATATTTGGTTGAAAACGGAAAATGCCTCATCATGTCTTGGATAATTTGACACTTGGCAATTGTTTTGATCTCTCAAATAGATCATTATTAAGTTTTTTCATGTAGTCTAAGCCTATTAGTGGAGAACTACTGTAGAGCTTGTTGAAATTGGTTTGCATAATTGATCTCTCTTAAGGTCTAGATATTTTTCGGTAAAAGTGTTTGAGCAACAAGGAAGACAAGTGTAGAGTATTATAATGCCTCGCGATATGTTCTTATGTAAGTTTTGCTGTACCGGTTCATACTTGTGTTTGCTTCAAACAACCTTGCTAGCCTAAGCCTTGTATCGAGAGGGATTACTTCTCATGCATCCAAAATCCTTGAGCCAACCACTATGCCATTTGTGTCCACCATACCTACCTACTATGTGGTATTTCCTGCCATTCCAAAGTAAATTGCTTGAGTGCTACCTTTAAACAATTCAAAATGCTTCTCAATTTGTGTCAATGTTTTATAGCTCATGAGGAAGTATGTGGTGTTTATCTTTCAATCTTGTTGGGCAACTTTCACCAATGGACTAGTGGCTTCATCCGCTTATCCAATAATTTTGCAAAAAGAGCTGGCAATGGGATTCCCAGTCCCAAATTAATTAACCTAAATAGACACTCCTCCATGGTATGTGATTGTTGGACGGCACCCGAAGGATTCGGTTAGCCATGGCTTGTGTAAGCAAAGGATGGGAGGAGTGTCATCATAATGAAACTAAAATAAAAGGGCACTCCTTCATGGTATGAGATTGTTG
>NC_061510.1:276720531-276940609 GCF_022539505.1 Lolium rigidum
CGTGCGCGTGGGATGGACCCTTGTGTGGACCCGTGTGTACGCGGAAGAGAAACGGACGGTATTGTACGCGGAAGAGGTACGGGTGTGTACGCCGAAGAGGTACGGGCGCTGATACGTCTCCAACGTATCGATAATTTCTTGTGTTCCATGCCACATTATTGATGTTATCTACATGTTTTATGCACACTTTATGTCATATTCGTGCATTTTCTGGAACTAACCTATTAACAAGATGCCGAAGTGCCGCTTCGTTGTTTTCTCGCTGTTTTTGGTTTCAGAAATCCTAGTAAGGAAATATTCTCGGAATTGGACGAAATCAAAGCCCAGGGGCCTATTTTTCCACGAAGCTTCCAGAAGTCCGAAGACGAGACGAAGAGGGGCCACGGGGTGGCCAAACCCTAGGGCGGCGCGGCCCCACCCCTGGCCGCGCCGGCCTATGGTGTGGGCCTCCCGTGCCGCCTCTTGACTTGCCCTTCCGCCTACTTAAAGCCTCCGTGACGAAACCCCCAATGCCGAGAGCCACGATACGGAAAACCTTACCGAGACGCCGTCGCCGCCGATCCCATCTCGGGGGATCCGAGGAGATCGCCTCCGGCACCCTGCCGGAGAGGGGAATCATCTCCCGGAGGACTCTACGCCGCCATGGTCGCCTCCGGTGTGATGTGTGAGTAGTCTACCCCTGGACTATGGGTCCATAGCAGTAGCTAGATGGTTGTCTTCTCCCCATTGTGCTATCATTGTCGGATCTTGTGAGCTGCCTAACATGATCAAGATCATCTATCCGTAATTCTATATGTTGCGTTTGTTGGGATCCGATGAATAGAGAATACTTGTTATGTTGATTATCAAAGTTATGCTTATGTGTTGTTTATGATCTTGCATGCTCTCCGTTACTAGTAGATGCTCCGGCCAAGTAGATGCTTGTAACTCCAAGAGGGAGTACTTATGCTCGATAGTGGGTTCATGCTCGCATTGACACCGGGACGATGTGATGAAAGTTCTAAGGTTGTGTTGTGCTTGTTGCCACTAGGGATAAAACATTGATGCTATGTCTAAGGATGTAGTTGTTGATTACATTACGCACCATACTTAATGCAATTGTCCGTTGCTTGCAACTTAATACTGGAGGGGGTTCGGACGATAACTCGAAGGTGGACTTTTTAGGCATAGATGCGGTTGGATGGCGGTCTATGTACTTTGTCGTAATGCCCAATTAAATCTCACTATACTCATCATGATATGTATGTGCATTGTCATGCTCTCTTTATTTGTCAATTGCCCAACTGTAATTTGTTCACCCAACATGCTTGTTCGTCTTATGGGAGAGACACCTCTAGTGAACTGTGGACCCCGGTCCAATTCTCTTTACTTGAAATACAATCTACTGCAATACTTGTTTTACTCGTTTTCTCTGCAAACAATCATCTTCCACACAATACGGTTAATCCTTTGTTACGGCAAGCCGGTGAGATTGACAAACTCACTGTTTCGGTGGGGCAAAGTACTTTGGTTGTGTTGTGCGGGTTCGACGTTGGCGCCGGAATCCCTGGTGTTGCGCCGCACTACATCTCGCCGCCATCAACCTTCAACGTGCTTCTTGACTCCTATCTGGTCCGATTAAACCTTGGTTTCTTACTGAGGGAAACTTGCCGCTGTGCGCATCACACCTTCCTCTTGGGGTTCCCAACGGACGCGTGTCGAACGAAAAGACAATACGTCAACCACGCGCATCAAGCAAATTTCCGGCGCCGTTGTCGGGGAGATCAAGACACGCTGCAAGGGGAGTCTCCACTTCTCAATCTCTTTACTTTGTTTTTGTCTTGCTTTATTTTATTTACTACTTTGTTTGCTGCACTAAATTAAAATACAAAAAAAATTAGTTGCTAGTTTTACTTTATTTGCTATCTTGTTTGCTATACCAAAAACACAAAAAAATTAGTTACTAGCATTTACTTTACTTATTTCATCATGTTTCCTTTTAATTTTACCACAAAGAACATACCGGTAGGACGTGGGTCTATAGTTGGGAGAAATAATATAGAAGAATTCTTCAACCATGTTAGTACCATTGAAAATTTTGAAGATAGACACTTGGTAGACCTTGCGCCTACTTATGAAATTGCTGCTTGCGCATTTAGTTCGCTTGTTGGAAACTAAATTTGTTAATCTTAATCCTATAATCCAACACATGTTTTTCACACTTGGTGATATGGAAGAAGGGGAAAAGAAAGATTTTGTTTTAGAAACCCTTCTTAGAGAATTTGGTGGTCTAGCAAGAGAAGCTAGAAAGGTCTTTGCTAAATTTAATATGCTTGGTTCTCCTACTAATTTTGTTAGTCTCCTTGAAAAGATGGATATGGATAGAATAAGATACACTAATAATATTGATGATGGTGGGGAGATCAAAGCACCAATACCATGTAAGCTCCTAGCTATGAATGATGCGCTAGAAAATAACTATGCTTGACTTGCCACCGCTGAAAAATTGTTATTTGGATGTTAATCTTGCTGATCATTCTACAAAGAAACCTTTGGGTAAAGTTGATAATGTTCGCATTACCGTTAACAATAATCTTGTTCCCGTTGATTTTGTTGTCTTGGATATTGAATGCAATGCATCTTGTCCCATTATATTGGGAAGACCTTTTCTTCGAACTGTTGGTGCTATTATTGATATGAGGGAAGGTAATATAAAATATCAATTTCATCTCAAGAAAGGTATGGAACACTTCCCTAGAAAGAGAATAAAGGTACCTTATGATTCTATTATTAGAACAAATTATGATGTTGATGCTTCATCTCTCGATAATACTTGATACACACTTTCGCGCCTAGCTGAAAGGCGTTAAAGAAAAGCGCTTATGGGAGACAACCCATGTTTTTACCTACAGTACTTTGTTTTTATTTTGTGTCTTGGAAGTTGTTTACTACTGTAGCAACCTTTCCTTATCTTAGTTTTGTGTTTTGTTGTGCCAAGTTAAGCCGTTGATAGAAAAGTAAGTACTAGATTTGGATTACTACGCAGAAACAGATTTCTTTGCTGTCACGAATCTGGGTCTAATTCTCTGTAGGTAACTCAGAAAATTATGACAATTTACGTGAGTGATCCTCAGATATGTACGCAACTTTCATTCAATTTGAGCATTTTCATTTGAGCAAGTCTGGTGCCATTTTAAAATTCGTCAATACGAACTGTTACGTTTTGACAGATTCTGCCTTTTATTTCGCATTGCCTCTTTCGCTATGTTGGATGAATTTCTTTGATCCACTAATGTCCAAGTAGCATTATGCAATGTCCAGAAGTGTTAAGAATGATTGTGTCACCTCTGAATATGTCAATTTATATTGTGCACTAACCCTCTAATGAGTTGTTTCGAGTTTGGTGTGGAGGAAGTTTTCAAGGATCAAGAGAGGAGTATGATGCAACATGATTAAGGAGAGTGAAAGCTCTAAGCTTGGGGATGCACCCGGTGGTTCACCCCTGCATATATCAAGAAGACTCAAGCGTCTAAGCTTGGGGATGCCCAAGGCATCCCCTTCTTCATCGACAACATTATCGAGGTTCCTCCCCGAAACTATATTTTTATTCCATCACATCTTATGTGCTTTTTCTTGGAGCGTCGGTTTGTTTTTGTTTTTTGTTTTGTTTGAATAAAATGGATCCTAGCATTCACTTTATGGGAGAGATACACGCTCCGTCGTAGCATATGGACAAGTATGTCCTTGGTTTCTACTCATAGTATTCATGACGAAGTTTCTCCTTCGTTAAATTGTTATATGGTTGGAATTGGAAAATGATACATGTAGTAATTGCTATAAATGTCTTGGGTAATGTGATACTTGGCAATTGTTGTGCTCATGTTTAAGCTCTTGCATCATATGCTTTGCACCCATTAATGAAGAAATACATAGAGCATGCTAAAATCCGGTTTGCATATTTGGTTTCTCTAAGGTCTAGATAATTTCTAGTATTGAGTTTGAACAACAAGGAAGACGGTGTAGAGTCTTATAATGTTTTCAATATGTCTTTTATGTGAGTTTTGCTGCACCGGTTCATCCTTGTGTTTGTTTCAAATAAGCCTTGCTATCATAAACCTTGTATCGAGAGGGAATACTTCTCATGCATCCAAAATACTTGAGCCAACCACTATGCCATTTGTGTCCACCATACCTACCTATACTACATGGTATTTTCCCGCCATTCCAAAGTAAATTGCTTGAGTGCTACCTTTAAAATTCCATCATTCACCTTTGCAATATATAGCTCATGGGACAAATAGCTTAAAAACTATTGTGGTATTGAATATGTAATTATGCACTTTATCTCTTATTAAGTTGCTTGTTGTGCGATAACCATGTTTATCGGGGAACGCCATCAACTCATTGTTGAATTTCATGTGAGTTGCTATGCATGTTCGTCTTGTCCGAAGTAAGGGCGATCTACACCGAGTTGAATGGTTTGAGCATGCATATTGTGAGAGAAGAACATTGGGCCGCTAACTAAAGCCATGATTCATGGTGGAAGTTTCAGTTTTGGACAAACATCCTCAAATCTCTAATGAGAAAAGAATTAATTGTTGTCAAATGCTTAAAGCATTAAAAGAGGAGTCCATTATCTCGTTGTCTATGTTGTCCCGGTATGGATGTCTAAGTTGAGAATAATCAAAAGCGAGAAATCCAAATGCGAGCTTTCTCCTTAGACCTTTGTACAGAGCGGCATAGAGGTACCCCTTTGTGAAACTTGGTTAAAGCATATGTATTGCGGTGATAATCCGGGTAGTCCAAGCTAATTAGGACAAGGTGCGGACACTATTGGTACACTATGCATGAGGCTTGCAACTTATAAGATATAATTTACATGATGCATATGCTTTATTACTACCGTTGACAAAATTGTTTCATGTTTTCAAAATCAAAGCTCTAGCACAAATATAGCAATCGATGCTTTTCCTCTATGAGGACCATTCTTTTACTTTCAATGTTGAGTCAGTTCACCTATTTCTCTCCACCTCAAGAAGCAAACACTTGTGTGAACTGTGCATTGATTCCTACATACTTGCTTATTGCACTTATTATATTACTCTATGTTGACAATATCCATGAGATATACATGTTACAAGTTGAAAGCAACCGCTGAAACTTAATCTTCTTTTGTGTTGCTTCAATACCTTTACTTTGAATTATTGCTTTATGAGTTAACTCTTATGCAAGACTTATTGATGCTTGTCTTGAAGTGCTATTCATGAAAAGTCTTTGCTTTATGATTCACTTGTTTACTCATGTCATGCATATTGTTTTGATCGCTGCATTCACTACATATGCTTTACAAATAGTATGATCAAGATTATGATGGCATGTCACTTCAGAAATTATCTGTGTTATCGTTTTACCTGCTCGGGACGAGCAGAACTAAGCTTGGGGATGCTGATACGTCTCCAACGTATCGATAATTTCTTGTGTTCCATGCCACATTATTGATGTTATCTACATGTTTTATGCACACTTTATGTCATATTCGTGCATTTTCCGGAACTAACCTATTAACAAGATGCCGAAGTGCCGCTGTCTGTTTTCTGCTGTTTTTGGTTTCGGAAATCCTAGTAAGGAAATATTCTCGGAATTGGACGAAATCAAAGCCCAGGGGCCTATTTTTCCACGAAGCTTCCGAAGTCCGAAGACGAGACGAAGAGGGGCCACGGGGTGGCCAAACCCTAGGCGGCGCGGCCCCACCCCCGGCCGCGCCGGCCTATGGTGTGGGCCCCCGTGCCGCCTCTTGACTTGCCCTTCCGCCTACTTAAAGCCTCCGTGACGAAACCCCCGGTACCGAGAGCCACGATACGGAAAACCTCACCGAGACGCCGTCGCCGCCGATCCCATCTCGGGGGATCCAGGAGATCGCCTCCAGGCACCTCGCCGGAGAGGGGAATCATCTCCCGGAGGACTCTACGCCGCCATGGTCGCCTCCGGTGTGATGTGTGAGTAGTCTACCCCTGGACTATGGGTCCATAGCGTAGCTAGATGGTTGTCTTCTCCCCATTGTGCTATCATTGTCGGATCTTGTGAGCTGCCTAACATGATCAAGATCATCTATCCGTAATTCTATATGTTGCGTTTGTTGGGATCCGATGAATAGAGAATACTTGTTATGTTGATTATCAAAGTTATGCTTATGTGTTGTTTATGATCTTGCATGCTCTCCGTTACTAGTAGATGCTCTGGCCAAGTAGATGCTTGTAACTCCAAGAGGGAGTAGTTATGCTCGATAGTGGGTTAATGCCTGCATTGACACCTGGGACAGTGACAGAAAGTTCTAAGGTTGTGTTGTGCTGTTGCCACTAGGGATAAAACATTGATGCTATGTCTAAGGATGTAGTTGTTGATTACATTACGCACCATACTTAATGCAATTGTCTGTTGCTTGCAACTTAATACTCGGAGGGGTTCGGACGATAACTCGAAGGTGGACTTTTTAGGCATAGATGCGGTTGGATGGCGGTCTATGTACTTTGTCGTAATGCCCAATTAAATCTCACTATACTCATCATGATATGTATGTGCATTGTCATGCTCTCTTTATTTGTCAATTGCCCAACTGTAATTTGTTCACCCAACATGCTGTTCGTCTTATGGGAGAGACACCTCTAGTGAAGCTGTGGACCCCGGTCCAATTCTCTTTATCGAAATACAATCTACTGCAATACTTGTTTTACTTGTTTTCTCTGCAAACAATCATCTTCCACACAATACGGTTAATCCTTTGTTACAGCAAGCCGGTGAGATTGACAACCTCACTGTTTCGTTGGGGCAAAGTACTTTGGTTGTGTTGTGCAGGTTCCACGTTGGCGCCGGAATCCCTGGTGTTGCGCCGCACTACATCTCGCCGCCATCAACCTTCAACGTGCTTCTTGACTCCTACTCGGTCCGATTAAACCTTGGTTTCTTACTGAGGGAAACTTGCCGCTGTGCGCATCACACCTTCCTCTTGGGGTTCCCAACGGACGCGTGTCGAACGAAAAGACAATACGTCAACCACGCGCATCAGGCGCGTACGTATTCTCGCGGTGATACGCGTACCCCCTCGGCTAACGGGTCCTGCGGGTTTTGGAGCGGGCATTTCTATACCCAAATCGAAGTTGAAAAGACGATCCTGCCCCTCGCCGCGGAGTAATCTGGGTCGTCCTTGTGTTCCGCTCAAGATAACCGTTCGACGTTGGGGGTCTATGGAAGCAGTCGCCATCACCGAAACTCTATTAGGGGCCCAAGTTATGGACCTTGAGGGATCACGACATAGCCTGGCCCCCACCCTTGCCATGTGGCCATCATTTTGTCAAATCTTCGCCAGCCGCTGCCACTTGTCCAAGGAGTACACCTTGACTTTAAAATTCCTATATACTCTTTGGATTTTTTTATCACCAGATAAAGCCCTCAAGAGAAAGAAGAGATAACAGAGGTTATGCACGCCACCACCAAGGATAAATTGGAGAGGCAACCACTAACACAATCTCCTATGGTCTCATATTCTTCTTGTTGATCTCTAGAATGAAGGGGCATAGTTTAACCCGTGGACCATCGATTTGTGGAAGCAGCTTGATCATATCTTTCTGGGTACTACGATTTTTTAGGACAAATGAGCTATCGTACATGATTACATCATTTCTTATGTATTTTTGATGATTAGGACATGATCTAATGAGACGTAATCTTGATTTATGTTTCTATTTGATATACTATAGATCCATATTGTTCTTCGTTCTTGATGTTAGAATTGTCCACCTAGTGGATATAACATTAGAGGGAATGGCGTGCATTAGTGGTGTGGATCTTGTAGTGCTATTAGCTTAGTGAAAAAAATAGTTGACACCAACACATATTCGTAACCTTCTTTATACACCCCGCTAGGGATATAAAAAAAAGGAATGGTGTTATAGCTTAGTGACAGCAAGAGCTAACATACTAGCACATATTTCTAACTTCATGTCATGAAAAATAAGAAAATAGTACACACTTGTACTTACTGTCGAGCGTGCAAACGACCTTCTTGCTTGGGGAGTATTAACAAATTATCCTGCCATGATTTCAGAATGTGATACCAGTATGATTATCAATAGATTTTACAAACATAAAACTTGAATCTTGCACTTACCACGTGTTCTCATATTTGCGATTTATATTGTGTCACCATGTTGATGATAGAATTCAAGCATACTCATGCACCACAATCTTTTTTCTTCATGCTTGCAAAATCTATTTTTTTTACTTTCCTTTGTTTCATGTTATTCACTTGTTTGTTTTATCGTTGTTTTAAGAGATATTGGAAAGTCATAACATCTCTTTAATTTGTTTAGTGCATAGAAAACTAGAATAGTGATAATTTCGTTTCCCGAATAAATATATTTACCTTCTTTCTCCTATGACTCGATACTCCTTAGAGCAAGTACAATATGTTCTAGTCAGCTGGCTATAAGAATTAAAATAATATATTTTTGTCTAGTTAGAAGAGAGAGAGAGGTGGAGAGAGAAGAGGAGTGAACTCTCATGCAAGAGTCAGTTCTAGCACGTGCTCCTAGGCACTTTATGAGAGTGAAAGCTGGGCCATGCATTGGTAAATTAGCATATTTTTATAACTCACTATTGTACATGTTATCTCTAAGTTAGCCATAGATGACATGACACTTGGCTATAGCTAGCAGGCTATTCTATCGAACTTGCGTTTATTTTCACATTGATAGGTGTTACAACAATCTACTGCACTTCGGGATTACAAGCGACACACTGAAAATTTAGTTAACTAGTGATTAGGCACTAATATGAACATTGATGGAGACTAATGTGAAGGAGACTCGGGTTTCAATAAACGAGTGCTTGAGGGTCTATTAGTCTAGGATTTTTGTGTTTTCCCTCCTATTATAAAAAACTAGCACAGTGGCCCTCGCAAATGCGAGGGCATCATTTTTATTGTGAACATGTCGAAAAACTAAAATGTTTTTTTATAGATATATAAATTATGGTATATTATGAATACTATTTTTCAGCAGTCACCACAGATGTTTGCTAAGCAGAATACCACCTTCATTCAAGACATTTGGAATATCTATATCTTTAATTTTTTTTCAAGACTATTATCATATAGCTAGTATTTGTCGTTAATTATGTTTTTCTCTTTCTATAAATAAAATTAAGTAATTAAGGGGTGATCTCACTTATGTATGTTTATATTAATAAATAACCGGATCCTAAAAGTATGCTAAGAAATAATCGGATCCTAAAATTATAACATTGTATTCATATTCAAAAGAAGTTTTCAATGGTAGAATTTTCGTGGTGTGTATATCTTGTATTTTATTGATCAAATTAGTAGTTTTTTTTCTCAAAATACGTGATACCCTAGTAACCCGGCTTGAAGGGAGTATTATATTTGAGATATAATTAGGCATGTAGTTAGAAATGTTAAATGGGAAAATCATGCAGCCAAAGCTCTGCACAGGAATATAGATTAAACAATATATTTTGGCCATTTATTTTTCCTAGGTTTCATGAAAATTTCTATTTTTGAGTTGTTGGCTACACATAGTTGATATTTCATTCATAATAGATATAAAAATGAGGTGTAGCCAATTTGTAAATTTTGATCAAGGGTATAGTATTTGTGTTATCTATCTTATATTTTGTTGACCAATTTAGTCATTAATTTTTTTTAAAGGAAAATGTGTAATACCCTAGTAAAAATATATGAAAGGAGTATTGTGTTTGAGATATAGTTAGGTTTGTGCTTAGAAATGTTAAATGGGTCAAATCATGCAGCCAAAGCTCTGCACACGATCGAACATAGATTTAACAATATATTTTGGCCATTTGTTTTTCCTAGGTTTCATGAGAATTTTTATTTGTTGAGTTGTTGGCTACGTATAGTTCATAGGTCATTCATAATAGAGAGAAAATGAGGTTTAGCCCATTTATAATTTTTTTATGAAATATTTATGGATCTCGGTATAAGTAATTCATTTTATGGGGATATAAGTTTTCCCGTTATGTGTATTAACCAACAAAAGGAGACCTCAGACATAGTGTTTTGTGGATCTTTATTAAAAAAATATAGAGTTCATAATAATATTTCATTTTTCCCCTATTTCCTTGAACATTTTCTTGGAATTGTACACAAATAATTATATAAGAAAAAAGATGTCTTATACGTACATTGTGTCGCCATCGTCAGTACGGCCAATAATTGGTCGAATTGCAATCATTTTTTGTTTTTCTAACATATTTCCTTCATTTTCTTTTCTAAATGTTTATCTCAGCTCTTTGCATATCCAAACCGATGTAATATATAGCTGGGGGACTTGCATGTACGGGCCGTTTCTGGATAAAATCTTTGAAGCAATCTCAGGAAAACTGTGTTTAGCTATACACGTGCACCGCATACTGTTTCTAGGCCCAGATGCAGACCGAGCCAGTACAGAAAAAAACACGAAAGATTAGAGTTCTAAGCTAGTTAAACCTATAGCGTCAGGACTCTCCTTTCTCGGTTCCGTTAGCGCACCATATTTCTGCTCGGTCGTGTCCGTGCTTTTGGCACGAGGACATTTTTTCGTACGATATGTTCTTTTAAATCTCTGCCGTTAACATCTATGATTAACATAAAGCCAACGGATTAGATAATCTAGGCTATGTGGATTAATTAACCTCTTGTCTCTATTTTAAACCTCTGTATTTTGCTTTTAATATATAATAGATGAATTCAGTTTTACATGCAAAAAAAAGTTAGTGCAAGCCTAGCTACCTTGGTTGCAAGTAGAGGATGTGAAAAAGCATACCAGATTGGTCTGCATATCCATGCCAAAGGCAACAAAAAAGTTTAGAGCTACAAGCCTATGATTTCAAGGACATGACTATTAACTCATGTAGTGCCCATTCGGATTTCCAGGTTACTGGGTTGATGTGCTCCCAACTCTAGAAATGAAAATATAGAAAGGTCCTTTAGATAAAAAGAAATCCATATAATTAGTTTTTTTCTAAAAGTTATTTTATTTCACCTAAAAAGTCAAGTAGTTTGCAGTGAATGGTAATCAGAGGGAAAAATAATAGCATAGGATAAGAAATGATCACTTCACATTTTCTATATGATTACTGTAATACCCTCAAATTTGCGAGGGCCGTCATGTTAGTTCATAGTAGCGCGTGATATCCTTGAAGTACATAGCATGCACTGCAAGTCTGAGCATCAAACAAAGCCCAAGTGGAGAACACAAACATAATACGTACACAAGCACACCAACAATATTAGTAATACTTCTGGAAGAAAAGATACAAGATAATATATATAATAACCATACTTAAAACTTAAGCTGCTGAGCCATAGTAATTTTTTTACGAATACAAAGCGGTATACTCCCTTTATTTCCTTCCTCGAAGACACACATATATATATATATATATATATATATATATATATATATATATATATATATATATATATATATATATATATATATATATATATATCTATATTCGAGAACCAAGTCTGCCGTAATATTATTCGAAGACCACCGGCCTCTATAGGAGCCCGATCCGTGGAAATAAACGTCAATTTGTCAATTCTGGCCCATTTCTCCAACTAACCTCCCACGTCCTCGTTCTCCTCCACAACCACACAAACCCACCACCGTCGCCTCCTGCTCCGCCCGAGCAACCACCGTCGCCACCTGCCCCGCCCCAGCACAACCACCGCCGCCGCGGCCTTCCCCGCCCCTGCGACCGTCGCCGCGGCCTTCCCCGCCGTCGCGGCCTTCCCCGCCCCCGGCGACCGCCGCCGCCGCCTTCCCCCTCGGCCCCGTCGGCCACGCGCCGCCAGAGCCGCCGGCGGCCAGTCCTACCTCGCCCGCCACCGCACCAGGCCCCACGCGCCGTCGCCGCCCCACCAGAATCGAGCGGCACTTCTCCCGCACGAGGCCACGACCTCGCGCGCGCTGCCGGCGCCAGCCGATTTCACAACCGTCGGTCGCTGCGCCGCTTCTCCAAATCACGACAGGCCCGTCCCCTGCTAATCATGCTCACCGCCCCCATGCCCCTTCTCGCCGCCGGACTGGGTCAACCCCACCGCAGTAGGGCCCCACCTCCGCCGCGCCCGCCCTCGCATCACCGGACCACAGCATGTCTGCCGCGCCGCCACAGCATGTCTGATGCCGTTTCTCTTGCTCGATGCGACCGCGCGTCATGCAGACCTTTGTGTCCTCGCGGAGGCCATCCCGGAGATGGAGAGAGGAGAAATTCCTTGCCCCAGCACTTGGCGTCCCCGCTATCTCCTCCGGCCTGCTGCGAAGCTACCGCCGGCGTTTCTTCTCCACAAAGCACGCATGCAGGCGTTTCTTCTCGATTTGGGGGCTGTTTTGCTTTTCTTTTTTCTGGTCAAGTGTCCACCGGGCTCAGCCCTGTTTATCATGTATTCTATCGGCAGTACACACTGCTTCAGGCGAGCAGTGCATGTGCATTCGCTGGCGTGTGAAAGGACCTCGGACTCGTCTTCTCACGCGATTCCATCGCTGTAGCTCTCGAGCGCGGTGCCGAATACTTTTTTCTTTAAAGATGCAGTCACACAAAGCACACAGACAGTACAAACGTTAGAGCATCTCCAGTCGCGTCCCCCAAATCGCGCCGGATCGAGCGTTTGGGGGACGTGTTTTGTTCGTGCCGCGTTTGGGGGACGTCGCTCCCCAGCCGCGTCCCCCAAACGCCGCCCCAAACATTAAAAGTATTTTTTTTGGCTAGAAAGAAACTATTTAATAATATTCAAATCGGTTGAACATAAACAAATTATATATAAAACTTCGAAAAAAATATAATTAAATACATATAAACTATGTACTTCTTCTTCGCTGATGGCCCCGCCTCGTCGTCGTCATCGCGGTGGCGCTTCCTGCTCATCACCTCTTCCGAAGAGGCGGTGTCGGCGCTCGACGCGTCGTCGTCGCCGGTGCTCGTCGGCTGCGCCTTGGCCTTGGCCTTGGCCTTGGCCTTGGCCTTGGCCTTGGCCTTGGCCTTGGCGGCCTTGGCCTTGGCGGCCTTCGCCTTGGAAGCCTTCGCCTTGGCCGCCTTCGCCTTCGCACGGGCCACCGCCGCCGCCGCGGCCTCGCTCTCTTCTTCCTCCTCCTCCCGGCCCGGCCATTCCTCCTCGCTGTCAACCGGCGGCGGGGAATCGTCGCCGCCGCTCGGCGTCCCGGCTTTGTCCCACCAATGGCGCCGGCCGACGGGCTTTCCTCGCCGGGAGGTGTCGGACGGGAGCCGGGAGATGTAGCTCATCGTCGCCGGAGGTGTCGGATGGAGGCTTGGATGAATGACGGCGTACGTACGGGTCTTATTGAGCGCGGATGAACGGCGGCGCGAAGTCGAAGAGAGCAGCGGTTGCTCTTCCGAGGAGTCGGCGCTCCATTCCGGCGGGGTTGGCGCGTCGTCGACGCGGTTGCCAATGCGACGGTTCCGCTTCCTGTCAACCGCACCGTCGCTACGTATGTGGCGGTTGAGCGTCCGAGCCGCCGACGGGTCGGCCCCGCGCCTCCTCGCCTCTCATTTCGTTGTGTCCGGCGTGCCCGGTGCGTCCCCCGTGGGACGGGGACGGGCTCGGGACGCCGGACACCATATCGGGGCGCGCCGGACAAAAAAGGGCTTTGGGGCGCGCGGCTGGGAACGTTTTTTTGTCCGGCGCGCCCCAAATCCCTTTGGGGGACGGTTTTGGGGACGCGACTGGAGATGCTCTTAATTCACTGGAAGTGCAATCCTGTAGAAACGCTCTTATTTTTCTATTTACTTTTCTACAGCATGCATTGAGAAATGAATAGCACCAATGATTGATCCGTGCAAAGAAGTACTCGTGCATTACCATTGCCAGCACACACGTGCACCACGGCTGCGATTTCCGCCTCCACCACCCGACGGCTGTACAACATGCATTAGCAATTTTAGATCTTTTTTGTTACCTGTTTGCGCATATGCTCATTCAACATGTCACTAAAAATGTCCTCTAAAAGGAAAACAATATCGATTTGTATTGTTGCAATAAGTACAAGTGTAGTTCAGAATTACATTGTCGAGAATTATGAAAATACCCTGATGTTCCACCGGTGCACCATTTAAAATAGTATTACGAGGTACATAAATTCGATAAATACACAAAAGTGATTCCGATAAGTACAACAATTCAGTCAAAGAAGTACAACTATTTGAAGCAAGAGATGTATCCCTCAAAAAAAGTTCATCACGAGAGAAGTAAAATTATTCATTGCGGGAATAAATGAGCAGTACAATCATTAAGAATCGCCAGTACAATCGTTATAGTCTCGGCAGTGAACTCGTTAAGACCCGATCAGTACACATCATTATAGTCTTGACAGCACAACCATTGTAGTCTCCCACTATATCCGCAGCCAATATCTCCGATCTGCTAGTGAAGCTAGGAAATGTGAACTAATCATTGTAGTTTGGGCAGTTCAAGCATTGTAATCCCGGCAGTACAACCATTTTGTCCTAGCAGTATAAGTCAATTTTCGCTATCCTTGATAGAATGGTAGGGGCACGCAGTTCAACTATAACAGGCATGAAGTTCAACCATAACGGGTCGGAAATTCAATCTTGGTAGGCGCGCAGGTCAACCTTGCAGGTAGGCAGTTCAAAATTTCGTAGGGAAATTCAACCTCATAGCACGAGAAGTGCAAGTGCGTGTCACCGGGCAGTTCAATACTCTATTTTTACGGGGCGGAAATCTATTGTGCAAATCTCATCGTTTTGATCACCGAACACCTCAATCGTTGGCACCAAAATTTCAAATACTTGACGATGAGAAGTACAACTATTCGACACGAGCAATACAAGCACTTATTATATGAAGTACAAGGAAGCCGACAAAATCCAAATGTAGTAAAAACAAAATAATCCCGTCACCTCCGACGAAGTTCAAATAGTTGACAAAAAAATTACAACCATTCAACACGAGCAGTACAGACACATATTATGGGAAGTACAAGAAAACCGACAAAATCCAAATGTTAAAAAAACGAAATAATCCCGTCACCCAAGAGGAATTCAAATAGTTGACGGAGAAGTACAACCAATCGACACCAGCAGTACACCCACTTAATATAGGAAGTACAACAAAACGGATAAAATACAAATGTAGGAAAAACAAAATAATCCCGTCATCCGTGAGGAAGTACAAGGAGTTATTCCGAGAAGTACAAGCGAAGACTACATGAAGTACAAGCGTAATTACAGGAACTGCAAATTGTCCAAAGAAATTCACACATAAATTCACATAGCAATGTTTGGAAGTTCAAATATTAAGAAACATTTCCTGGAAGTACAACCACGAAGGCCAAGAAGTAGAAGGACATGTGGCGGGAAGTTCATATGCCACGAAGGCCAAGAAGTAGAAGGACTTTCAAAATTTGTTCGACTCTGTATGGATTTAGGAAAATGTTAGATACAAAAAATATGTGGCTTGTTGATGCCTTTCCAATGGTATATCGATTGCTCCGTTTGAATATACCATTTGGTATTTGCGGGCAAATCATTTGGTGCGTGTTAATACAAACGGGCGGACGGTAATTTTAATTATTCTCTTAAACCGTAACGAATTATAGAAAACAATGCAAATTAAAAAGTTGCGCCTTCTCCACAGCTTTCCAACGCCATACCATTTGAATCATTCCGACATACGGTTGAAACAAATCGCCCAAATTACTGTCCGGTCGCTTTTTAATACGTCCAGATTTTGGTATTTTAAAAATTAGTCAAAAACTGTGTGAAATTTGAAAAAACTCAAAACATGAAAAAGTTGTGAAATTTCATTATCTATCCAACTGTGTATCATTTGCACAATTTGAATAAGGGGTTCAAAAATCAAAGGAAAAGTTCATTTTCTGGCCATATAGAAACGTTTTCGTATTTTCAAAATTAAATTTAAACCGTGCAAAATGTGTGAAAAGTGTGAACATGAAAATGTTGCGGTTTTTCATTATCTATCTAGTGGTATATCATTTGCACAATTACGATAAATGGTTGATAAACACAAAGTATAATTAGTAGCTCTGAAGAAACGGGAAGTTCAAGTAAGTTCCAACAGAAAGGTCAACCCTGTTATCCGGGAAAGTTCAACCGTTCGACACGAGCAGTACAAGCACCTATTATAGAAAGTACAAGAAAACCGACAAAATCCAAATGTAAAAAACGAAATAATCCCATCACCCAAGAGGAAATTCAAATAGTTGACGGAGAGAAGTACAACCATTCGATAAACAGCAGTACACCCACTTAATATAGGAAGTACAAAAACTGACATAATTCAAATGTAGGAAAATCAAAATAATCCCGTCATCCGTGAGAAAGTACAAGGAGTTATTCTGAGAAGTACAAGCGGAGACAACAGGAAGTACAAACAGTAATTACAGAACTGCAAATTGTAGAAAGAAAATACTCACACATAAGTTCACATAGAAATGTTGGGAAGTTCAAATATTAAGATCCAGGAAGTGCAGAATCTCTTAAATAGAGGCTAGGGAAAATCTAAAACTATCATTCCGAAACACATGTTTATTTATTGTAAACACACTAGTATGGAAATATTTCCGGAAGTACAACCACGAAGGCCAGGAAGTACAAGTACATGTCGCGAGAAGTTCAGATGCTCGTGGTTGTGCTGCACATTTTGTGTGGCCGTGGACCTCAAATTGACGGTGTACAAGAAAGTTATAGCTCTGTTTTACTGAACACTTTAATGAAACCGCACCAAGAAGTACAACCGCATTGCCCGATAAGTATAAGTTCATGTCGAAGTAAGTTCAGTGCTCTGTTTTTACGGGGCGAAAATCTATTGACCAAATCTCATCGATTTGATCATCAACCACTTAAATCATTGTCACCAAAATCTTTATATGATAGAGTATATGTATAATTTCATTACCTACAACATTTTACAACAAATAAATGGATCTAATCCATCAAATTGAAATCGTTATCCCACAAAATATACCGGAAACATGACTTCAAAACTTGTAAAATTAGTTTTAAATCGTTCGGATTTGGCAAAAATGGTAGATACGAAAAAGATGGGCCATTTTTACACCTTTCCAACCGTATATCTTTTCCATTGTTTAAATATACTGCGTGGAAATCGCGGGGAAATCATTCGGTGCCCGTCACATAAAACAGGCGGACAGTAATTCGAGTTATTCTCTTAAACTGTAAGGAATTAGAGAAAACAATTGGAATATGAAAGTTGCGCCTAGTCCATAGCTTTCCAACGCCATATCATTTGCATCATTCCGACATACGGTTGAAACAAATCATCCAAATTACTGTCCGCTCGTTTTTGAGTACGTCCGAATTTCGGTATTTTCAAAATTGTTCAAAAACTGTGAAGATTTAGAAAAAACGTAAAACATGAAAAAGTTGCGCAATTTCATTATCTTTCCAACGGTATATCATTTGCACAGTTTCGATAAGCAATTCGAAAAATGAACTAAAAGTTCGTTTTCTGGCCATATAGAAGCGTTTTCGTATTTTCAAAATTAAATTTAAACCATGCAAAATCTGTGAAAAGTGTGAACATGATAAAGTTGCGGTTTTTCATTATCTATCCAACGGTATATCATTTGCATAGTTTCGACAAATGGTTGAGAAACTCGAGGTGTAATCAGTACCTCTGAAGAAAACGGGAAGTTCAGGTAAGTTCGACAGAAAGTTGAACCCTGTTATCTTGGAAGTACAACCTTGTGTCCAGGAAAGTACAAGTCGGTGCTCAGAATATTATTCTGCAACCGGTTGCAGAATAGTGCTGGTATATATATATATATATGTAATTAAACAAAACACACTGCAGACTTGCATGTCTTACGAGCACGCTCTTCGGTATAGATGTTTTTTTACGAACCCTTTCACTTGTATACTTGGAAGACACCTCGTGCTCCTAGTTTCTTGATAATCTTGTAGTCAGTGAACCCTGCTTTCATGAAGAGTTCATGCCAGTCATTTTCGTTACGCTGACGGCCTCTTGTGTACACAAGCATAGCCAAGTCCATCAGAAGCTGTGCCTCAAACATTATTGGTCCGAGAGAAGGTTCAACCACAATGTCTATGATGATCAGCTTCCCTCCTTCCTCACGTGAAGGAATGGCACTCCTACACTGAGACAAGATCTTGACGCAATCCTCGTCGCTCCAGTGGTGCAGCACAAGCTACACACAAAAAATGTATAACCTAGCTTATTGAGAACAATTGATTATCTTCTGAATTTTGAAATTTAACGTATTTTTGTTGGTAATATTCTGACGTGGCAATATATATAGTTCCCATTGGTCTAAAATGTAGTACGTGCCAGACGTACCTTGAGCATCACCGTCTGAGACTTTGGGACGGTGTGGAACAAGTCACCACCAACATAGTTGACGACACCATCTGGCTGCACTTTGTCGATCACCTTGGGAAGGTCCAGCACAGTGCACTTGACGTGGGGATGGGCCTTGGTGATGGCCCTCGCCGTCGTCCCATCGCCGCCGCAGCAGTCAGTGAGAGACTCAAGCCCGTTGAAGAGGGCATGGCACTCTCGCATGATCGCGCTGATCCCTAAGTTGTCGTGGGCGGTCAAAGCGTCATTGACCAGGGCGTCGAAGTCCTTGTCCAGGAGCGCCATGCTGCCGTCGAAGAGCGCCGCGCCATGCACGTCCTTGAACGGCGACGGCACGGGCCCTAGGGTGTCTTTCTTGAACCAGTCGGCCAGCCCCAGCGCGGCCTCGGTGTAGTGCGGCGATGTCACGGCCAGCATGAAGGATGTCTGGGTGTGGTGGTCGTCGGCGCCGACGCCATGCACCAGGATGCTGGACAGCGGGTTGAGGCGGAAGATCTCCACGCCCGAGTCGTTACCGGCAGCAAAGACACCTGATGTGACGAGGACACGCATTAGGCGGCCGAGGAACGGCTGTTTACTAGTGGGCAGGGACAAGGCGGTGAGCAGGTCGGGCAGCGAGGTGACCCCACCGAGGTTGTGGATGGCGGTCGGGATGCCGAGCTGGACGGCGCAGCGGAGCCCCATGGACGCGAGGTAATAGAGGCTGTGTCTCCACAGGTAAGGCTGGACGTTCGGGCCGAGATTTTGGCTCGGCCCGAGCTTTTCTTGGCTCGGCCCGTTTTGAGCTTGGCCCGCGTTAGACAGAGACCGAGTTGGGCCTGTTTTTCTGGCTCGCGACGGGCTGAAAGCTCGTCTGGCTCGGCCCGAGCCGGCCCGAAAGCTCATCACTTTCTTTTTACGAATTAACGGAGGGATGCAGCCCGAAAGCTCGTCCAAACCCACTGAAGAAACACCACAACAAAATCATCAAAGAGTGAACTAAGGAACTACCTAGAAGATGCGCTTGAGGATCCAGATCCCAAATTCATCTTGCTTGATTGGTGGAAAGTGAATTCACTTAGGTACCCGGTGTTGGCAAAGATGGCAAGGCGGTTCTTGACTATCCCGGCTAGTTCCGTGTCATCGGAATCAACTTTTAGCACCGGTGGAAGGGTTTTAGATGACTATCGTAGTTCTCTAAAGCCGGCTATGGTGGAGGCATTGGTTTGTGGTGCAAGCTATATTAAGGGTTCCCATAGTGACTTGAATGTGATGGTATGATTTCCACTCCCTTCTCACATTGTCAACTCTTTAAAAAAAAATCATGGCTAACTTTCTCTAATTTAGGAGAAGGAGGAAGATGATGAGGAAAATGTGGAGACCATCAACTTGCCTAAGGCCTAAGGGTGTGGTGAACAACAACTATTGGTAAGAGATATTTACTACATGTTCACTTGTCATGTGAGTAGAAAATTTACTAAACCTATTGTTACTTGTGGACTATCATGTCATTTGGATGTTGCTACAATGGAGTTCCACAAATGGAGATGGATGATGATCTTGCTAGAAGTTGAACTTGTCTTATTTTATTTGTGTTGAACTTGGAACCTAAGAGAGTTGGATGTTACTCTAGTTGATTTGTGTTTGAACTTGGAACCTAAGTTGTAACCGTGTTGATATGTCAACTATGATTTATGAAACCTCTATATCATTTTGTGCTTGTCAATTGTGTATTTGTGTTTCCCTTTTGGTTATTTTCAGGAATTTGAATTGAGAAAGAATGGACATGATGTGTGAAATTGCTTCTAATTTTGAGGTAAACCTCTATACCCGTGTATCATCTAATTGCTCTAATTATTGATTTTTCTCATCAAATGGATTTATCCTGAATTGATATACTTTGCATTTTTCTGAAAACTTATGAGCATTTACATGCTCAATTTGCTGTTAAAAAGCTTGAAAACAAGCAAAACTGCTGTCTGTACGTGAAAAAATCTGTGCTGGGTGTTCAGCTGCGAGCCAACTCGAGCTGGACCGAGCTAGAGCCAAGCTCGAGCCGAGCCACTTTTCCCGCTCGTGGCTGAAACGAGCTAGCCCGAGCCGAGCCGTTTTTCTATGGGCTCAAATGCGGCTCGTACCGAGCCCAGCCCGAGCTGGCTCATGTCCACCCTTAGCCACAGGTCAGCCTGTGCCTGCAGCAGCTCAAGCATCCGTGGGAACCTCGATAGTCGGAACCTGGGGCGCCATTGCTCTCTTCTCTCTCTCGGCTATGGATGCTTTCTTTGTGGCGCTGATCAGCTTGTGACTGATATATGTGGTGCATTCGAGGGTTTAAGTAGAGTGCACCGCTGAGCAACTGTTGAGCTCCTCTACTAAATTAACTCGCGTTCCGCAGCTCAATATACTTAACTAATGCCGCGTGGAAGGCGAGGTACTTCAACAAATGTCAGCGAAGGGTTTCTGCAGCATCTTACGCTTGGAAGACGAGTATGACTTTGTATCTCGGGCGGAGAGGCTCGTGTCATGTAGATGAAGGGTTTTGCTTCTCGGCTAGTATTTTTGATGTTTCGGCAGAAACCGTACCACCAAAAAAATTATTAAACGATTTTTTATATTTAAATAATTTGATCAGTTTTATTATAAATTTAGAACGGAATAATTAATTGGTTTGAAAATCTCGGTCGTTATTTTGCTGGTATTTCCAAAATACCATTGCCTACCTATAATTTTTGCCTCAAGAAAAAAAAATCCCTGGTGGTAGGAGCCACAATGCTCAGAAACGCCGTTCCTTTTGCCCGGCCGTGGGTAAGAGCCCGTAAAAGAGGCGGTAACTGAAAAACTCCGGCGATAACAAGGGTTCGGTTCGGAGATGGCTAGAACGGAGCCAGAACTCGCGGGCTGGCCCGTATAACGAGTTCGGGCCCCCAAGAAACTGCGCGGCTGCTCCGTATTAAAAGGGGCCGCGGAGGGGAGTTTGGTTTCTAAACCCTACTCCCCTCCACCGCTTTCACTCCCACCGCCGCCGCTTGCCTCCTCTCCGGCGAGCAATTCCGCCGCCTCTAACGCCGGTCCGCCGCTTCCGCCACCACCCCTCCATCCGCAATGGGGCGGTTAAGACGCGTAGGTAGGGGAGGGGGCCGAATCGGCGGCGGAAAGGAACCACGACATCCGCCGGGTGTACGGGCGGAGGCGGTCCGCGCGAGGCGGACGAGCTCCGACAGCGGATGGAAGCGAGTGGGCCGGAAGTGGCCGCATGCTATCGCGCACCGGCAAGCACGCAAGGAGGCGACCGAAGAAGGAGAAGCCGAGGCACCCCCCGCCGTCTCGTGCAGCCGGTCGCCGTGCGGCAACGACAACGACGACGTCGACGGGCCACCTGTAGCCTGCGGGAGCTCGGCGGAGGCGGCGGCCTTCGAGGTGGCAGCGCTCATCGTCGTGTAGGATTTGCCGACGAGGAAAAACCCTCCGCCGCCGACGGGAAGCGCCCAGGTGACAATCTGGGGCCTAATGTAGTCATTTTAAGTCTCTAATTAGCGAATGTAGGTCGAACTATCATGTATTTTGGCTAAATTAATGTGAATTATCGATGAATCGAGCTTGATCGGAGCAAACTGGGTTCAATCGCGACTTGGATTTTCCCGCGACGTTTGATTTTTGTTTTTCAAGTTCCCGAGTTCGATTTCCGATATGCGGGGTGAGAAAATCCATCTAAACTCACCAGTTCGGGAGACCGAACTCGGCGTTTTCGGTTTTAAAATATACGGGCTCTGCTAGAGATGCTCTAAGACCGGGTCTGATGGATTTCCATTGTGCCGCTTGCGGAGTGGGATGGAGGTAGGGTTATCCCGCAACATGGAACAGTGCAAATTGCACTAAGAATTTAATTTCACATCTTACTAAACTGTGCTGTTCGGACAAGAAACTGCCCCCCAAAATCTGCCGCTTGCAGTTGCAGCCCTAGACGGAGGAACTGATTGTGGAGTTTATCTCCACCTGAATGTACTGTTAGCCGAGCCGATTGGTCTGCAACACCGACTCTACATGTGTATTAGCCTGAAAAATCTCCGTCTAGTAGTGCCATGGTGCCAGGATGGAAAATCTAATTTTGTATGGAGCTCATTCAGATTTTGGTTCTTTCGCTAGAGTTACACTATGATTTATGTTATTGTTGGAGCATTTGATCTGGCTATATCAATAATAGTGGGAAGATCCATACCAGTCGATACAGTGCTCCATTTCCTTTGGCTAATTATTTTATATAGAAACAAGAAGACATGAGTTCTGTCCAAAGATCTATTCTTGTTTAGCTTTGAATTTCACTGATTGCTCATTCTGCCTTGCATGTCTTGCTGGAGTTCCAGTGCATCATTCCTGTCTTCCAGGAGTTCCAGTGCATCATTCCTTGCATGTCTTGTAAATTCTCAATCTGCCTGCGATCATGTAATTTCACCGATTGCTCATTTTGCCTTGCATGTCTCCTTGAAATAGGCTTTTGCCCCGCTATATTAATATATCAAACCACCCAATACAACGAACATGTTCGGGCCGCAGCACAAGCAAGCCCAAAAGGAAAGGCAAACAAAGGAAAGAAAAACAAATGCCGACACCGGCAGATCGAAGAAAATGACGATGACCCGCAACTGCTGTGCCCTCCGGAGAAGTACCACCTCGCTCCTAGCACGCCGAGACGCCGCATACCAAGCAACACCTTCACCAAGGAAACAACGACGATGCTGCTGCTGCACGGACTAGTCCTAGGGTTTCCCCCGGTACGCGGAGGGGGTTGAGGAGGAGGTACACCCGACGCCTTCCAGGAAGGAAACGTGACACCCGCAGGCGTCACAGCGTTGGTGTCGAGCATGCCGACAGGGATTTCTCCCGACCACCCCAGACGCTCCGACGTGCTCCACCTAACATGCCGCCCACCAGCACACGGCACCACGATCTTGTAGCCATCCTCACCGCCTAACTGTGGTCACCGGACCAGGGCCTATAGGAAAAGAAGGGATGCAACAGGGACGGGGGTAGCAGCACCGCAGCCACGCGGGAGGGAATGCCTCCACCGCCTTCGCGGTAGCCGACCGGACGAGGCAACGAGGCAAACCAGGCCCGAACTGGCCCGGCCGGACCCAAAATGGCCCGCAAAGCCCCGCTGCTACGCTGCAGCTGGCCGGCCGAAGTGCCGCCGCCACCCACCCACCGCAGCCGTGCCTTCTCCGTCTCCAGGGAGCACCGCCGTCGTGCCAAACGCAGGTCAACCACGTAGGTCCTCCGGGCCCCGACCTGGGCCCAGATCTGGGCCGAGCAGGTGATACGTCTCCGACGTATCGATAATTTCTTATGTTCCATGCCACATTATTGATGATATCTACATGTTTTATAAACACTTTATGTCATATTCGTGCATTTTCTGGAACTAACCTATTAACAAGATGCCGAAGAGCCGATTCTTTGTTTTCTCGCTGTTTTTGGTTTTAGAAATCCTAGTAACGAAATATTCTCGGAATTGGAGGAAATCAACGCCCAGGGTCCTATTTTGCCACGAAGCTTTTCCAGAAGACCGAAGAGGAGTCGAAGTGGGGCCACGAGGCGCCGCCACCATAGGGCGGCGCGGCCCAGGCCCTGGCCGCGCCGACCTGTGGTGTGGGGCCCTCGTGTGGCCCCCGCGTTGCCCTTCCGCCTACTTAAAGCCTCCGTCGCGAAACCCCCAGTACCGAGAGCCACGATACGGAAAACCTTCCAGAGACGCCGCCGCCGCCAATCCCATCTCGGGGGATTCTGGAGATCTCCTCCGGCTACAGCTGGGCATGGGAATCCCGGCCCGGACGACCCGGCCCGATTCGGCCCGAAAATCCCGGGCCGGGCCGGGTCGGGCTTGCACTTCGGGCCGGGTTCGGGCTTGTATTTTGAGCCCAAACGTCGGGCCGGGCCGGGCTCGGGCTTACAGTTTTCGCACTTTAGGCAGGTTCGGGCCGGGTTTCTCGGGCCGGGCCGGGCTTTTTGCCTGTTCGGGCCGGGTTCGGGCTCAATTTATAGGCCCGACGGTCGGGCCGGGCCGGGCTCGGGCTTGGCATTTTAAGTTCGGGCTTTTTCGGGCTTGGCCCGAAGCCCGGCCCGGCCCGAGTTTTGCCCAGGTGTACCTCCGGCACCCTGCCGGAGAGGGGATTCATCTCCCGGAGGACTCTTCACCGCCATGGTCGCCTCCGGAGTGATGAGTGAGTAGTTCACCCCTGGACTATGGGTCCATAGCAGTAGCTAGATGGTTGTCTTCTCCTCATTGTGCTTCATTGTTGGATCTTGTGAGCTGCCTAACATGATCAAGATCATCTATCCGTAATACTATATGTTGTGTTTGTCGGGATCCGATGGATAGAGAATACTATGTTATGTTAATTATCAAGTTATTACCTATGTGTTGTTTATGATCTTGCATGCTCTCCATTATTAGTAGAGGCTCGGCCAAGTTTTTGCTCTTAACTCCAAGAGGGAGTATTTATGCTCGATAGTGGGTTCATGCCTCCATTGATATCCGGGACGGTGACGAAAGTTCTAAGGTTGTGGATGTGCTTTGTTGCCACTAGGGATAAAACATTGATGCTATGTCCGAGGATGTAGTTGTTGATTACATTACGCACCATACTTAATGCAATTGTCTGTTGTTTTGCAACTTAATACTGGAAGTGGCTCGGATGATAACCTGAAGGTGGACTTTTTAGGCATAGATGCAGCTGGATGGCGGTCTATGTACTTTGTCGTAATGCCCAATTAAATCTCACTATACTTATCATGACATGTATGTGCATTGTTATGCTCTCTCTATTTGTCAATTGCCCGACTGTAATTTGTTCACCCAACATGCTTTTATCTTATGGGAGAGACACCTCTAGTGAACTGTGGACCCCGGTCCATTCTTTTATACTGAAATACAAATCTGTTGCAATACTTGTTCTTTACTGTTTTCTTGCAAACAATCATCTTCCACACAATACGGTTAACCCTTTGTTACAGCAAGCCGGTGAGATTGACAACCTCACTGTTTCGTTGGGGCAAAGTACTTTGGTTGTGTTGTGCGGGTTCCACGTTGGCGCCGGAATCTCCGGTGTTGCGCCGCACTACATCCCGCCGCCATCAACCTTCAACGTGCTTCTTGACTCCCTCCTGGTTCGATTAAACCTTGGTTTCTTATCGAGGGAAACTTGCCGCTGTGCGCATCACACCTTCCTCTTGGGGTTCCCAACGGACGTGTCGACTACACGCATCAAGCAAATTTCAGGCGCCGTTGCCGGGAGATCAAGACACGCTGCAAGGGAGTCTCCACTTCCCAATCTCTTTACTTTGTTTTTGTCTTGCTTTATTTTATTTACTACTTTGTTTGCTGCATTATATCAAAACACAAAAAAATTAGTTGCTAGCTTTACTTTATTTACTGTCTTGCATACTATATCAAAAATACAAAAAAATTAGTTTACTTGCATTTATTTTATCTAGTTTGTTTTATTTACTACTGCTAAAATGGCCAACCCTGAAAATACTAAGTTGTGTGACTTCACAACCACAAATAATAATGATTTCCTATACACACCTATTGCTCCACCTGCTACTACAACGAGAATTCTTTGAAATTAAACCTGCTTTACTGAATCTTGTTATGCGAGAGCAATTTTCTGGTGTTAGTTCTGATGATGTTGCTGCCCATCTCAATAATTTTGTTGAACTATGTGAAATGCAAAAGTATAAAGATGTAGATGGTGATATTATTAAACTAAAATTGTTTCCTTTCTCATTAAGAGGAAGAGCTAAAGATTGGTTGCTATCTCTCGCCTAAGAATAGTATTGATTCCTGGACTAAATGCAAGGATGCTTTTATTGGTAGATATTATCCCCTGCTAAAATTATATCTTTGAGGAGTAGCATAATGAATTTTAAATAATTGGATAATGAACATGTTGCTCAAGCTTGGGAAAGAATGAAATCTTTGGTTAAAAATTGCCCAACCCATGGACTGACTACTTGGATGATCATCCAAACCTTCTATGTAGGACTAAATTTTTCTTCGCGGAATTTATTGGATTCAGCTGTTTGGAGGTACCTTTATGTCCATCACTCTTGGTGAAGCAACAAAGCTCCTTGATAATATGATGGTTAATTACTCTGAATGGCACACGGAGAGAGCTCCACAAGGTAAGAAGGTAAATTACGTTGAAGAATCCTCTTCCTTGAATGATAAGGTTGATGCTATTATGTCCATGCTTGTGAATGATAGGACTAATGTTGATCCTAATAATGTTCCGTTAGCTTCATTGGTTGCCCAAGAAGAACATGTTGATGTAAACTTCATTAAAAATAATAATTTCAACAACAATGCTTATCGGAACAATTCTAGTAATAACTATAGGCCATATCCTTATAATAATGGTAACGGTTATGCTAATTCTTATGGGAATTCTTACAACAATAATAGGAATACACCCCCTGGACTTGAAGCTATGCTTAAATTTTTTATTAGTACACAAACTGCCTTTAACAAATCTGTTGAGGAAAAGCTCAATAAAATTGATATTCTCGCTTCTAAAGTTGATAGTCTTGCCTCTGATGTTGATCTTTTGAAATCGAAAGTTATGCCTAATAGGGATATTGAAAATAAAATTGTTACTACAGCAAATGCCATCCAAGTTAGAATTAATGAGAATATAAGATTAATGGCTGAATTGCGTGCTAGGTGGGATAGAGAAGAAAATGAAAAACTAGCTAAAGAGAAAAATGTAGCTAAAGTTTGGACTATTACCACCACTAGCAATGCTAATGCTCCACATGTTGCTGCACCTCCTACTATTAATGATAAAATAATTGGTGTTGGCAATGTTTCTACTCCTAGTGCAAAGCGTGCAAAATTACCTGAAATTGCTAAAACTGCTGAAACTGCCTGTGATAAAACTGCTGAAATTTTTTCCAACCTTGGGGATGATAATCCCATTGCTTTAGATTGTAATGATTTAGATTTTGATGATTGCCACATCTCTGAAGTTATAAAGTTCTTACAAAAACTTGCTAAGAGTCCCAATGCTAGCGCTGTAAACTTGGCTTTCACAAAACATATTACAAATGCTCTCATAAAAGCTAGAGAAGAGAAACTAAAACTTGAAACTTCTATTCCTAGAAAGCTAGAAGATGGTTGGGAGCACATCATTAAGATGAGGGTCAATGATTTTGATTGTAATGCTTTATGTGATCTTGGTGCAAGTATTTCTGTTATACCTAAAAAAGTCTATGATATGCTTGACTTGCCACCATTGAAAAATTGTTATCTGGATGTTAATCTCGTTGATAATGCTAAAAAGAAACCTATGGGGAAAGTTGATAATGTTCATATTATGGTTAACAATAACCTTGTCCCCGTTGATTTTGTTGTCTTGGATATTAAATGCAATGCATCTTGCCCCATTATATTGGGAAGACCTTTTCTTCGAACCGTTGGGGCTACTATTGATATGAAGGAAGATAATACTCCCTCCGTGCGGAAATGTAAGACGTTTAGCGATTGGTTCCGACCAGGTGAAAAACGTAAAAAAGACAACTCTACCCCTCCACATTTTGAATCGGTACCCTTCCCAGATCTAATCTCCCTCCTCGATCGCCCTCCGCCATCTCCCTCCTCGATCGCCATCCGCCATCTCCCTCCTCGATCGCCATCCGCCCTCCGCCATCCGCACCTCCGGGCTCCGGCACCAGCAGCTCCACCTTCGGCCCAGGAAACTCCTCGCCCAGATGTTCGTGGACGCCGATCTCCTCCCTCAGGCGCTCTAGCTCCGGCCCCAGCAGCTCCTCCGGCCGCAGCAGCTCCTCCTCCGTCCCCTGCACCTCCAAGCCAGGCAGCTCCTCGGCCAGGAGCTCGTGGAGGCTGATCTCCCCCAGGTGCTCCAGCCCAGGACGATCTCCTCATCCAGGTGCTCTTGGAGAACAATCTCCTCCGGCCCAGGCATCTCCTCTCCCAAGTTCTCCTGGAGGATTATTTGCCCGGCCCAAGCAACTCCTCGCCTAGGCTGTCGACGACTGGCGCCTAGGTTTGTCTCGCACGAACGCAGATCAGTATACATCGGAACCTATGCTGAACAAAGAAAAGAGCAGCAGCAGATTACAAAAATAGCAGCCCCATACCTGAACAAAGAGAACCAGCAGCAATCGGATCAATATGGTGCTCCCGAGACTTGAATTTCACTCCACCCGAAGAAGGCGATGTCCATATATCTGAAGGAGAGCATGCAGGTACATTATCTAATGCAAAACAAAGTTATAGTTTACATTATCTCTGAATTTAACGGAACAAGCAGATTTGTATTGCGCCTAGTTATGAAACAAAATCAGGAATCCAGAGAGCATAGAAAAGATCCCTGGCACGATTCTCCTCCTGTAGATTATACATATTGATGCTCAGATAAGATGGTATTAAGATAATAGCACGGCTCATATACTTACGTAGCATGGGGACAACACATATAATAAGCACCTGACGAATCTTTTGCTAAATGAGTCTAGGTACATTTGCATCTAGACGAAGTTGTAATACTTATTTTTGGAAATAGAGATAGTATCTGGTAACCTTGCAGTATTGACCGGAAGACACAAATTTCTACTCCATGGTTTTTATCGGTATCTAGATAAAACTGGATCAACTAATTTGGAGCAGAGGAAGTAGAAACTAAGTAAACCTACATGAGCATCTACATGCTGCTTACTCAAACAATTTAACCCTGATCTCTGCATTCAGAGTACTATACTTGTATATACACTTCGACTTGGTTGCGGAAAACAGAATAGGGATCCACCAATGTAAACGGATGCCCAACAAAGTCTTAGCAAAACACAGACCAAACAGCTCTCTACCTTCTTGAGATCTTGAACCTTATTTGGCTAGCTATGTAACGTAACCAAATTATCCATGCCTAGTCGTGCGCTCAACTGATGCACTAATTCAGAGGCAACAATTCAAACCTCTGACCACAAGTTACAATGCTAGTTTCCTAACAGATTCAGAAATTGACCAGGGATTAACTAAATACAGGACAGACTTGAATCTCTGTGGGCTTCTTCTCAGGTTTATTTTAAGTCAGGGACTCCTCAGTTGTCATCAACCATAAGTCCATAATCTTTATTTTAGCGTTGTAAAACTTCGATGAAATGGTATGATCACACCTTTCTTCAGAAGATATCATTCATAGTGAGTAGTATATTTAGATGATAACACGAGAAAACTGTCTAGCGAAACTGAAACTCGTGAGAAATGCATTTTGATCATGCAAGAAAACGGAGAGGGGGGAAAGGTTTTTCTTACAAGAAGGTCGCGGAAGGCATGGAGTGGTTGGGAATGGCGCCGCCATGGAAGCCGCCATAGCCAAGAACATGATGAGGAGGAGGATCCTCAAGAACCCCAAACCTTTCTGCCTCTCCCAGTAGAGAAACTAGCTACCTAGCAGCCTGGCTTACGATGCACTCGGGATATATAGCAACACGGGAAAAGATCACATGAGCAACACCCACACACAAGCCGAGAGAAGAGAGAGGGCATCCGAATATGGAGACAGACTACATACCGGAGTGCTGATTTTGCTTTAATCCGTACCACGAGCATCAGCGCAAAAGAGGCCGGGGTTGAGCGGAGGCAGCCTTGACCGTTTCTTGCTCTTCTTCGCGCACCCTGCAACTCCTTGTCTTGATATCTGCCACTTGTGATGGCTTTCACCTCGCTTCTTGGGCTAACCACGAATGATCCATGACTCGGATGTATGTTCTGTTGTATTGTTGAAACCTCTCAAGGCACACTTCATCCAATCGTTTTTCCTGAGTTAGAAGAACAAAAATAATATTAGTATCCATTTATAACTAATTTACTTTTATTGTTATTAATACGCAGATGATGATGAAGAATCAAATGATGAAATGTACGAACAAAATCTCTATGAAGCTGCACTAGATGAAGTAGAAGATGCAGTAGATGAAAAGCAAGATGCAGTAGAAATGGATGAGCAAGATCAACACTATAACGGGGAAGAACCAGGTGGTCATCAAGCACTACGACGTCGAAAAGTCCTCCCTGACCATCAAAAATATGCTGCTTATGTAGCTATGCATTCACTTTGCATGAAAAACGGTGGAAAGTTCGACAAAAATGACAAAAAAGATGTTGCTGCATTTTTCCAATCGGATATACAAGTCATGCAAAGAATCTGGAGGCTGGCTATGAAGCAAATAGCTGATGGTCTGGAAGTAGACGTTTCTAACAAAAGGAAAGGAAGGTGTGGAAGAAAACCGAAAAATATTGATTTGTCCATTGTTCCTAGTATACCTCTAAATCAAAGGTCAACTATCAGATCATTAGCTTGGCAGTTGGGAGTCAGCCCCAGTACATTATTCACAAGATTCAAAGCAAAGCATATCAAGAGGATCTCAAACTCTCTGAAGCCACTACTAACAGAAGCTAATATGTTGGCGAGACTCCAATTTTGCCTCTCAATGATTGGTGAGACTAAGACAAAAAAGGGAAACCCAATTTTCAAAAGTATGCACAATTATGTACATATAGATGAAAAGTGGTTTAATCTCACCAAGAAAAACGAAAGTATTACTTGCTACCGGAAGAGGAGGAACCAATGAGAGCGAGTCACAAACAAACGAGTGCATTGGTAAGGTCATGTTTCTTACAGCGAGTTGCAAGACCAAGATTCGACGAGTGCAAAAAATGTGACTTTTACGGTAAGATTGGTGTGTGGCCATTTGTTAAGCAATTGCCAGCGCAAAGGAAAAGCGATAATCGGCCTAAAGGGACCCTAGAAACTAAGTCAATCAAGGTCACTAGGGATGTTATGAGGGAGTTCCTAATAGATAAGGTTCTACCAGCAATTCGAGATGCTTGGCCTGCAGAAGATGCTGGACAGACTATCTTTGTACAGCAAGATAACGCCAAGCCTCACATACTGCCTAACGATCAAGAATTCAAAGATGCTGTATCTAAAATTGGAATGGACATCCAGCTGGTGCAGCAGCCAGCGAATAGCCCAGATTTGAATGTTAATGATCTAGGGTTCTTCAACTCCATAGAATCTCTAACAGACCGCAGAAGCCCTAGAACACTAAATGACCTCATTCGTGATGTGCAGGAAGAGTTTGCTGCATATGATGCACCTACCTTGAATAGAATTTTCATATCTCTTCAAACTTGTATGACTGAAGTATTGAACAATAGTGGAGGCAATGGGTATAACATCCCTCATGTGGGCAAGTTATCGTTAGAAGCCCAAAATCTGCTACCTACCAGCATTGCTTGTCCTGCTATAGTTTATGAAAATGCCCTAAAGGCATTAGCAAAGGCACTTCAAGCGGACGAAGAAGCGAAGCAAGAAGATGCTAGAAAGAAAGAACAAGAAAAGAAAGCACGAGAAGAAGCGAAGCAAGAAGATGCTAGAAAGAAAGAACAAGAAAAGAAAGCTCGAGAAGAAGCGAAGCAAGAAGATGCTAGAAAGAAAGAACAAGAAAAGAAAGCTCGAGAAGAAGCGAAGCAAGAAGATGCTAGAAAGAAAGAGGAAGCAAAGAAAGCAAGAGAAGAAGCGAAGCAAGACGATGCTAGAAAGAAAGAACAAGAAAAGAAAGCACGAGAAGAAGCGAAGCAAGAAGATGCTAGAAAGAAAGACGAAGCAAAGAAAGCAAGAGAAGAAGCGAAGCAAGAAGATGCTAGAAAGAAAGAACAAGAAAAGAAAGCTCGAGAAGAAGCGAAGCAAGACGAAGCTAGAAAGAAAGAGGAAGCAAAGAAAGCAAGAGAAGAAGCGAAGCAAGACGAAGCTAGAAAGAAAGAGGAAGCAAAGAAAGCAAGAGAAGAAGCAAAGAAAAGCAATCAATCTCGCAAGCGCAAGAGAGCAGAAGGAAAGCAAGCAAAAGAAGAGCAAGCAGAAGGAGTAAGAAAGCAAGCTCGCGCAAAAGAAAAGCAAGCAGAAATAACTACAGCGGAAGAAAGCACAAGTAAAAAGCTACTGGAATTTGTTGCAAGCAAGCAATGGAAGCAACCTATTGGAATTTGTACCTATTGATCTGTTGTATTGTTGTTGTTACAGAAACTACTGCTTGTGCTACTGTATTGTTGTTGTTACACAAACTACTGCTAGTGCTACTCTACTGTCGTTGTTGTTGTTACACAAACTACTGCTAATGTATTGGTGTTGTCAGATTACACAAACTATGCAGAATTGAGAACAAGGCTAATTCTAGAGAGGTACTTCCCAACACAGTAATATTCAGAGATATGGTTGTCTCTTGTGCTCACCTCCAACGCCGGCACAGTCCTCGACCGCCCTCTTCTTGGTCTCTACGAGGCTGCGCCGCTCCATACCCACACCCACTCCTATGCCACCGCATGGGGCTGTGTTAGTGAAAGGATACAACCTGCATTAGATTTCTAAACCTGTGACACATTGGGGGAAAAGAAGGATCCTGAAACAGTTCTACAGAGGGAGGGTGTTGCTATGATAACATACCACCAAATGCTTCCAGCTGTCAATGCCAACCCAGGATACACAGTGCCACCAATCACACGACCTAGGGGATACCTAAAACAGAAGCAGCAGCAGAAAATTCAGCCATGTATTCGCAGTGCATGCTCCACTTCACAAATAACTTGCACAGTACAGTATAAATGATTTAGCAGTGTATGAGGCTCTTACCATGTCCTATCATCAAACCAGTTCCAGAAATCGTACATGTCCTGAAAAAAATACTCCAATCAGACTAAAACCACTTGCAGAGAGTAAGAAGACAAATGTCTTTTGCTGACGAAAAGAAACAAGTAAAACAATATACACCAATCAGACTAACACCACTTGCAGAGAGCCAACACTTTCTTAGATACTCATACAGTATTATAGTGGTAGGTAGGCTACATTATTTCTAAACCACTGAGAGGAAACGTGAGCACGCAAGACACATCAATGCAATGTTAAGCCATTGTTTCTCGATGAAATGAGCTGAGCAAGCCTCATGTGGGAAGAACTGCACTGAACTGAACTAACTGAACTACTAGAAGAACTGCACTGAACTGAACTAACTGAACTACTAGAACGGTTACTAGTTTGTGCATGACTAAACTTTTCACTTCATTTAAATCTACTAGGACTGAACTTAAAATCTACTCCATACAAGTGAAAATAGCTTAAATGTCATCACAACACATTAGCCCGGGTGTAATTTAAGTGGTGCTACTGCTTCCTAAAGTCAAATTTGGCAGAACAAGAGGGGTACAATCCCTACCAAAAGCAACATCAATTCCGAGCAAAAATTTGTATTAGTGCATGAATTGTACAGTTACTACTCATCCACCCACCACCCACCAGAAGTTAGAGTTAGAGTAAGCACGAAGGCACAAATGTGAGCAACTGCATCCTACGTGTGGTGATCTGAGAAAGAAAATCTCCAGACTCATCCACCCAACACTCCAACAGAAGTTAGAGTTAGACTGATTATGCTGTTTCACTGCTAATGGACACGAACTTAGCTCATGACGACGGGCACGTACCACGGTGGATGAACTCCTTGCAGTGCGTGATGAAGCTGGCGATGCCGTCCTGCTTCTCGAGGAGCTTGTCGTCACGCCTGGACAGCGGCGACGAGAACTGGGCAGGAGCCGCCGTCTGCGCCGCGGACGCCGACCGGCTCTTCCGCAGCCGGATGTCCGCAGCGGACGCCACTCTCCGCAGCCGCCTCGAGATCTTGCTCCGTGAGAAGCTGGCGCGGCCGCCGTAGAAGGCGGCCTTGGCGGACGCGGACCCAAAGCTGAACGTGCGCAGCCTCCCTCGCCTGTCGCTCGCACTGAGCCGCGCGGATCCAGCCCCACCGTCGACGGATCCAGCCCCACCGTCGACGGATCCAGCCCCACCGTCGATGAATCGAGCACCACCGACGGGAAAAAATTAATCTTGCAGACTTGCACTGGAGATTGAGAAAGAGGGAGATTGACGAGGAGGCGTGGGGAGGGGCAGCCGGCGCGTATGGCGCGTCGACTGAGGAGCCAGCCGGCGGCGCGGGGTTGGTGGGGTGGGGAGGTGGCTGGTGGCATACGGCCGCCGTCGGTAGAGCAAAGCTGCGGCGCCGTCGGTGGAGCAAAGAGGAGGAGCCGAGTGGAGCGAGTGTGCAGAGACTTCGCGACGCGACGGAGGGCAAAACAGGAAAGTACAAAAAGTGCGTAGCGTTGAAATTTTTGACCGTGAAACTCAAAACGTCTTACATTTCCGCACGGAGGGAGTATTAAATATCAATTTCCTCTCAAGAAAGGTATGGAACACTTCACTAGAAAGAGAATGAAGTTACCTTATGATTCTATTATTAGAACAAATTATGATGTTGATGCTTCATCTCTTGATGTTACTTGATTTACACTTTCTGCGCCTAGCTGAAAGGCGTTAAAGAAAAGCGCTTATGGGAGACAACCCATGTTTTTACTACAGTATTTTTGTTTTATATTTGAGTCTTGGAAGTTGTTTACTACTGTAGCAACCTCTCCTTATATATCTTAGTTTTGAGTTTTGTTGTGCCAAGTAAAGTCTTTGATAGTAAAGTAAGTACTAGATTTGGATTACTACGCAGTTTCAGATTTCTTTGTTGTCACGAATTTCGACCTGCCTCCCTGTAGGTAGCTCAGAAAATTAAGCCAATTTACGTGCATGATCCCCAGATATGTACGCAACTTTCATTCAATTTGGGCATTTTCATTTGAGCGAGTCTGGTGCCTCAATAAAATCCATCTTTACGGACTGTTCTGTTTTGACAGATTCTGCCTTTTATTTCGCATTGCCTCTTTTGCTATGTTGGATGAACTTCTTTGATCCATTAATGTCCAGTAGCTTTATGCAATGTCCAGAAGTGTTAAGAATGATTGTGTCACCTCTGAACATGTTAATTTTTATTGTGCACTAACCCTCTAATGAGTTGTTTCGAGTTTGGTGTGGAGGAAGTTTTCAAGGATCAAGAGAGGAGTATGATACAATATGATCAAGGAGAGTGAAAGCTCTAAGCTTGGGGATGCCCCGGTGGTTCACCCCTGTATATCTACAAGGATTTGGGTCTATTGCAACGAAAAAAATTGTCGCAATATATGCCGTTTTGTGGCAATATGTACCTATTACCACGAAATAGCGTTCGTTGGGAAGCGTTGCAACTAGACACATGGTAATAGGCTATTGCAACAAAAACGCAATTGTGGCAATAAAGTATTATATTGCAACAACCATGTGTGAAGTTGCCACATTTTTTCCCGTGGCAATGCTCACTTATCTCCACAATTTGGTTTGTGGAGATAACTTAATGCAACATGCGAACAAAACGTGGCACTTGATAGTTTGTGGCAACAGACATTTGTGGCAATAACATCTACCAACAATCCACGTTTCGTAGCGCATGCTTTTTCGTGGCAATAGACAATCGTGGCAATAGCCTATGTCAACACCCCCTGTTTCATAGCATTAGGCATTTTGACATAAACGCTATGTTTGTGGCATTAACTTATAGCAACAAACATTCCACTCATGGCGACAAATAATTATGGCAACGGTCAACTTTTTGTAGCGAGAAGCTACTGCAATAATTTAATATTTTCGTGGTCATACTCTATTTTAACAAAATTCAGTTTCGTGGCACCAAATACTTATTGCAACCGGAACCGGAAAACTGTTTGTAGCAACAAGCTACTGCGACAACTTAGTAGTGGTGCGAAGATTTGACGCAACACTATTTTTCATGGTGCTAACCTAAGGCAACGGAAAGTGAGTTGTGACAATAGCCTATCGCAATCATAAAAAGAGCACTTAAATTACAAATTTAAAACCATACATATAATATGTAGGTTCATACAAATCAAAATACTCATAGCAAATATTCATCAAAGGAAGCTCAAGTAAATGGGTAGCCATCCTAATTAAGTGTAAGACTAAACTATCCATGATGTACAGTATAGTACGTATGTGTAGGTGTGTTTTCCCATTACTTGTACCCTCTCCAGCTATTTCTTTGCTTCCTGCAATCAAGAAATGGAAAGAAAAAATTAGCCAACTAAATATTAAGAGAAAGCAAGCCAAGTTCTGTCAACAAGCTAATACCAAGTGAAATGATGTAACGCAATATCTTTAATTACTAACCTAGGACATGCCATGACAGTAATTAAGCATGCAGCCATCCTGATAAACTTTAGTTAAATGTTTTCCATGCCATACAAGGACAAAAGCAATTGTACATGAAAACTAGCATCAAGTGTCCAGCAAATACAATTGGTACATGAGACTAAGTTACTAATTACTGAAGAGATTGGACAAAAGTATTGCTACTACAAGCCTATATTCTGAGCATACTGGGAAGGCAAAATGCTTCTGAGCTGCTTTAACACCTTTTAGAACACCTCGCCGTTTCTTCTTGTTCTGTCCATCTGCTTCTACAACCCAAATCATAGAAAAAAGTATTGCATTACTTGATTATTGGATTGCAAGAACAAAGGATCCAAATTTAAAGGAAAGCAAGTACCATCATGTAGGTGCGCACAGTAGCAGCAGCATGGGATGGCCATTCATCGAGGACACACATGTCATTAGCAGACACTGGAGTATCAGATTGCCCTTGAGTACCTGTACAAGATTTAGCAGTATTAAAGATTTAGCAATTTTACTCATACAAGGATTTTATGCATTATAGCAAATGCTAGGGACAACTTAATTGAGAAAAAAATTACCGGATCTGGATTGTCCACGTTTATTTCTGTATTCTGTTATACTTTCCATCCTTGTAAAGACAACATAGCCTTTCCTTACTGTACACTAAGATTCATTTTTTGCTAAACAGACATCAGAGGCTAATGATATTTCTGAAAGAATAAGACAGAGTGCCAGAACTTTAAACAAGACATATCAACTCTAACACTCGACACAATGTTCAACTATAATGGAATAGGTTTGAAGTGCAAGATTAATCTGATACAAAAAAACAAAAGGACAGATAGCACAAAAATGTATTAAAAACATCTAATTTTAACTCTGGAAAAACCTACAGGCAGATCACAAACGAAAACATATCCGTATCCTCTTTTATCATTCTTGCTACTGTTACTGAATAGACATTAGCATCAAGCCAAGAGTTAACTGAGATCAGGCTCTGAATGAACCCATACTACATTGAGTCATGTGTCATGTTATAATTCATTCAGATAAAGGAACTGGAACTGATCACTCAGTATTGAGTAACTAAATACAGAGTTGCAACTGCAAAGGTGAATAATCTACTGGCCACAAACTTACATGATACAAGCAAAATAAGACAGCTGAAACTAGATATGTGATAACAGTGGCGGAGGACGAAAAAGAATTGAGGTAAGGCGAACTCTAAAATAAATACTGTTATACTTTAATAAGATTTATAATTTTAATATGGGAGTAAAGAGATCCCAAATACAAAATCAAGCAACAAATTATAGTAAATATTTACCACTAACTTCAAATTAGCACTTAAAAGACCAAAAGGAGTATGAAAGTATCAGTGTATATCCACTACCAATCTTTTCAACTTTATGTTCATGCAATCTAGAAGGTAATGCTAGAGGATAGGTTTTTGCGATCAGCCATTCCTTCAAGATTATGGCTCAATTATCTTCTTGTTGATCTTGTTTAATTTATACTACATGTAAACAGAAGCAGCGACGGCGAAGTGTGAAACAGAACCAGCCTGCGCTAGTGCCTACTGAAGAAGTGCTCAACTCTCATTCCCCTTTCTTTTTTCTGCCTCCAAATGATCCAGCAGCGTTACTAACCATCCAGGGATTAACAAACGCCTGAACGCATACGGCCAGAATGAAGTTAGGGCGAGCGCCCGACCTCGTCATACCGCGTCCTCCGCTAGTGTGTGATAAGTAGCTCCATTAAGTAACTGGTAGATTCACAATGCGATTTAAATCTATTAGATATGTTGAGATGGGTTGCAATAGAAGTAATGCAAACGACTGCAAAAAAGATTTGAATTAGCTCACGGGGGATCTAAATGGATCTAACATTGCGACCACAGTGAAGAAACAGAGTTGTTAATTTAAAACAGTGAAGAAACAGGGGATCACAGGGATGTGGCTTGCTGATGAATGGGATCGCAGACTCGCAGCGTCTCCACCTCCGGATCGCTCATGTTGCGATTGGGGATGAACCCCGACGTGGTGCCGCTCTACGATGGGAAAAAGCACGCGGCACGGCGGCACTCGAAGATGTGGTTCTATGATGGGAGGGGATTGGGAGATTTCGGAGAAACTAACCTGAGGTTGACCCCGGCGTGCTTCTATGTGTTGACGCCGGCGATGACGCCATGAGCACAGACGAAGACGAGAACTGAGATCCAATGGCCACCGTGTTGACGCCGTGATTTGGTTTAGAGTACTAATCGGGAGTAGGTTTGAGTTGTTTGCCTGGAAGGTTAAATAGGCTATTTTTGGGTGGGAACAAAAATATTTGGACGGAGACTAATGAGGTGTTTAGCGGGAGGTTAAATTTTTTGGCCAAAACTAAATTATTAGGCGCTAATTTAGGTTGCGGGAAAGTAATTCTTTTGGAGGGAATTTTTACAATAATGAATATATTAGGAAAATAATATTCCAGAGCAATATGAAATATATATATGCTGCTAAAAATAACATTTCAGAGCGTTATGAATTGAGAAAAAAACGCTTCGCTCGCTCCGGGTCGTCCCTGCTATGGTGTCATTCTACCTTGTCCAATTCGGGTTGCGGTGTGCTGATCAAGTCACGGGCTTGAATTCGTGGGGATGCCTTGGTGGTAGTCCCGGAAGGTGGACTGCACGGGTGGCTCTTCTAGCGCCTTCCCACCATGGCGCACATCAACGGCATCACAAACCGAGCCAGGGACAATGCCGTTGGTGGAGGCTGATGGCGTCCACGGGGCCAACTCTTCATCTTCGTCGTCCTCACAGGAGCACAAAGAATCCACCCAGAGCATGCACGGAGCCGGCATCGCAGCACCAGCAGGAAAAGGCACCTCGGTAGAAACAGCGCCGCCCGAGGCAGCTGGTATCGGCGATAGGGACCCGAGCCCCACAACGGCCGGAACTTGCAGACGAATCCCCATCTTCTCAGGCGACATCTAGAGCGCACATCGACGTACCCGCCACCTTCTCTGGCGCCCTCCCCCCGTCGCACACATCAACGGAGCATTGGGCATCACCGGAGACATCGCGGTCCATGACGGGCAACGACGGTGAGGGAGCTTGGGGAAACACCTCAAGCGGCGGCAGCGACAGAGAACCGAGACCCTCAACCACCACGGCAGGGTCACGTAGCTCTTCGCAAGGAGGGCGAAAAACAGCAGGATACGCCAACGCAGGCTTGCAGAAGCGACGAGTACGACGCATTTGCCCACCAGCAGCTGGGTCTAACCTGCGGCGAGCAAGGGCGGCTGTAGCAAGCACGGTGGCGGGCTTCGGATGCAGAGATGTTGGCCCAGCGGACGGGGTTGTTGAAGGCCCGAGCACCTCCACAGCGAGGGCAGCGGAGCGAGCACGGGGCGAGGACGTCGAGGTGAGGCCGGAGCTTGTCGTGACAAAGGCAGAGGCGGTCGGCGGAGGGAGAACAGGTTGGCGCCAAGGGCTCGATTCGCTGCGCCACCGAAGGGTCTTGCGGAGCACGTCAAAGGCGGCGCCAGCCTTTTTCATGTCATGTGCGGGGATCTAGGGGAGGACGACATCCATGGTCTCACCGGTGGAAGGGGAAATCGAGGCCAGGAGCCATCGATTTGGTGCAAAGTATCTTTGGGGTATGGTTTCATTACGGATTAGAATCTAGAGAGTTAAGGGGGTTAATGCAAAAGGATACACGTATGCACAATACTGCCCGGATGCACAGGATATGTTGCCTTCAACTATTGCAGTACATAAATTTTGATCGTCATGTTATTGAAGTAAATGTAAACTGAAACGTGCTTGTTCGATGCCATGTTCTGAAAAAAATATAGCGTGGAGACTGCAGACTTACTATAAAAGATATTTGTCTCGATTTTTTTATGACAAACTAAGAATGAACCGGAAGGTAATTGGCGCGTTCCAGCTGTACACATGTCAGGTTCAGGGTTCGATTCTGTCCTTGGACAATTAAGTTTCGCCACAATGTAAATCATGATTGTTGCAAAAAGCGCGTAGACTAACTACAAAAGAGCTTTGTCTCTACTAAATGCAACAAAAAAGCCTTAGCATGTTGGTTAGAGGCGCCTGCTTGCACATGGGAGGTGCAAGGTTCAAAATCTATCATTTGAAATTAAATTTTGCCCATATAATAAAAAGGAAAAGGAATCAATCAACGACAATAATACCTATTTTTAAAAAACTATTGTATATTTTTAATCAGATCGCGATAAAAATATAAACAATGAAAAAACCATGATTTTTGCAGTATCTTATACATATTGCCATGGATACATAACTTATCGCAATATGCAGTAATTATTGCAACACAATGGGGTTGAGGCAAAAAACTGGTATAACAACAAAAAATATTTTGTTGCAATACAAGATAATTTTTTGCAACAATATGAGTACTTAGCGCAACATGCACAAATGTTACAATATATTTGATAATATTACCACGTGTTTTTTGATTTTGTTGCATTAGCTACTCTCTATTGCAACAAGGTGACAAATTCACGCAACAAAGTGTAATTGTCGCAATAGGCGCACCATATTACAACGCTAGTGTATTTTGTTGCAATACTCGTCCTCTATTGCAACAAAAAATGTAATTACTACGACAAAACTATATTGTAGCAATATGTGGAGGCTATTACAACAAACAAGAATTCCGTGGTAATATTGCATTATATTGCAACAAAAACTGATCATTGCAATAATTATTGTTGCAATAGACCAGATTTCTTGTAGTGAGACTCAAGCGTCTAAGCTTGGGGATGCCCAAGGCATCCCCTTCTTCATCGACAACATTATCAGGTTCCTCCCCTGAAACTATATTTTTATTCCGTCACATCTTATGTGCTTTGCTTGGAGCGTCGGTTTGTTTTTGTTTTTGTTTTGTTTGAATAAAATGGATCCTAGCATTCATTCGTATGGGAGAGAGACACGCTCCGTCTGTAGCATATGGACAAGTATGTCCTTAGGCTTTACTCATAGTATTCATGGCGAAGTTTCTTCTTCGTTAAATTGTTATATGGTTGGAATTGGAAAATGCTACATGTAGTAATTCTAAAATGTCTTGAATAATTTGATACTTGGCAATTGTTGTGCTCATGTTTAAGCTCTTGCATCATATACTTTGCACCCATTAATGAAGAAACACTTAGAGCTTGCTAATTTGGTTTGCATATTTGGTTTCTCTAGAGTCTAGATAACATCTAGTATTGAGTTTTGAACAACGAGGAAGACGGTGTAGAGTCTTATAATGTTTACAATATGTCTTTTATGTGAGTTTTGCTGCACCGTTCATCCTTGTGTTTGTTTCAAATAACCTTGCTAGCCTAAACCTTGTATCGAGAGGGAATACTTCTCATGCATCCAAAATCCTTGAGCCAACCACTATGCCATTTGTGTCCACCATACCTACCTACTACATGGTATTTCTCCGCCATTCCAAAGTAAATTGCTTGAGTGCTACCTTTAAAATTCCATCATTCACCTTTGCAATATATAGCTCATGGGACAAATAGCTTAAAAACTATTGTGGTATTGAATATGTACTTATGCACTTTATCTCTTATTAAGTTGCTTGTTGTGCGATAACCATGTTTCGGGGACGCCATCAACTATTCTTTGTTGAATATCATGTGAGTTGCTATGCATGTCCGTCTTGTCCGAAGTAAGAGAGATCTACCACCTTAATGGTTGGAGCATACATATTGTTAGAGAAGAACATTGGGCCGCTAACTAAAGCCATGATTCATGGTGGAAGTTTCGAGTTTTGGACATATATCCTCAATCTCATATGAGAATAATAATTGTTGCCACATGCTTATGCATTAAAGAGGAGTCCATTATCTGTTGTCCATGTTGTCCCGGTATGGATGTCTAAGTTGAGAATAATCAAAAGCGAGAAATCCAAAATGCGAGCTTTCTCCTTAGACCTTTGTACGAGGCGGCATGGAGGTACCCCATTGTGACACTTGGTTAAAACATGTGTATTGCGATGATCCGGTAGTCCAAGCTAATTAGGACAAGGTGCGGGCACTATTAGTATACTATGCATGAGGCTTGCAACTTGTAAGATATAATTTACATAACTCATATGCTTTATTACTAACGTTGACAAAATTGTTTCATGTTTTCAAAATAAAATCTCTAGCACAAATATAGCAATTGATGCTTTCCTCTTTGAAGGACCATTCTTTTTTACTTTTATATTGAGTCAGTTCACCTATCTCTCTCCACCTCAAGAAGCAAACACTTGTGTGAACTGTGCATTGATTCCTACATACTTGCATATTGCACTTGTTATATTACTCTATGTTGACAATTATCCATGAGATATACATGTTACAAGTTGAAAGCAACCGCTGAAACTTAATCTTCCTTTGTGTTGCTTCAATACCTTTACTTTGATTTATTGCTTTATGAGTTAACTCTTATGCAAGACTTATTGATGCTTGTCTTGAAGTACAATTCATGAAAAGTCTTTGCTTTATGATTCACTTGTTTACTCATGTCATTACCATTGTTTTGATCGCTGCATTCATTACATATGTTTACAAATAGTATGATCAAGGTTATGATGGCATGTCACTTCAGAAATTATCTTTGTTATCGTTTTAAGCTTGGGGATGCTGATACGTCTCCGACGTATCGATAATTTCTTATGTTCCATGCCACATTATTGATGATATCTACATGTTTTATGCACACTTTATGTCATATTCGTGCATTTTCTGGAACTAACCTATTAACAAGATGCCGAAGAGCCGATTGCTTCGTTTTATGCTGTTTTTGGTTTCGAAATCCTAGTAACGAAATATTCTCGGAATTGGACGAAATCAACGCCCGGGGTCCTATTTTGCCACGAAGCTTCCGGAAGACCGAAGAGGAGTCGAAGTGGGGCCACGAGGCGCCGCCACCATAGGGCGGCGCGGCCCGTGCCCCGGCCGCGCCGACCTGTGGTGTGGGGCCCTCGTGTGGCCCCCCGCGTTGCCCTTCCGCCTACTTAAAGCCTCCGTCGCGAAACCCCAGTACCGAGAGCCACGATACGGAAAACCTTCCAGAGACGCCGCCGCCGCCAATCCCATCTCGGGGGATTCTGGAGATCTCCTCCGGCACCCTGCCGGAGAGGGGATTCATCTCCCGGAGGACTCTTCACCGCCATGGTCGCCTCCGGAGTGATGAGTGAGTAGTTCACCCCTGGACTATGGGTCCATAGCGAGTAGCTAGATGGTTGTCTTCTCCTCATTGTGCTTCATTGTTGGATCTTGTGAGCTGCCTAACATGATCAAGATCATCTATCTGTAATAATATATGTTGTGTTTGTCGGGATACGATGGATAGAGAATACTATGTTATGTTAATTATCAAGTTATTACCTATGTGTTGTTTATGATCTTGCATGCTCTCTGTTATTAGTAGAGGCTCTGGCCAAGTTTTTGCTCTTAACTCCAAGAGGGAGTATTTATGCTCGATAGTGGGTTCATGCCTCCATTGATATCTGGGACGGTGACAGTAAAGTTCTAAGGTTGTGGATGTGCTTGTTGCCACTAGGGATAAAACATTGATGCTATGTCCGAGGATGTAGTTGTTGATTACATTACGCACCATACTTAATGCAATTGTCTGTTGTTTTGCAACTTAATACTGGAAGGGGTTCGGATGATAACCTGAAGGTGGACTTTTTAGGCATAGATGCAGCTGGATGGCGGTCTATGTACTTTGTCGTAATGCCCAATTAAATCTCACTATACTTATCATGACATGTATGTGCATTGTTATGCTCTCTCTATTTGTCAATTGCCCGACTGTAATTTGTTCACCCAACATGCTTTTATCTTATGGGAGAGACACCTCTAGTGAACTGTGGACCCCATTCCATTCTTTAATACTGAAATACAAATCTGCTGCAATACTTGTTCTTTACTGTTTTCTTGCAAACAATCATCTTCCACACAATACGGTTAACCCTTTGTTACAGCAAGCCGGTGAGATTGACAACCTCACCTTGTTTCGTTGGGGCAAAGTACTTTGGTTGTGTTGTGCGGGTTCCACGTTGGCGCCGGAATCTCCGGTGTTGCGCCGCACTACATCCCGCCGCCATCAACCTTTAACGTGCTTCTTGACTCCTACTGGTTCGATTAAACCTTGGTTTCTTACTGAGGGAAACTTGCCGCTGTGCGCATCACACCTTCCTCTTGGGGTTCCCAACGGACGTGTCAGCTACACGCATCAGCAGGCCCTGCCATGGCGCCGCCTACGCCGCGCCGCCTCGCCTCCTACCACCCGACGCGCAGGTTCCACGCCGCCACGCCGGACCGACGCCCGCCGAAGAGCACCGCCGCCAGCCCGAGGTACCCGCGCCCCCAACTTCGTGGCGGGTAGAGTCATCCCCGCCGCCGCCGGCACCGCACGGGCAACGCCCGACGGCACACACCGACGGCGACGGTAGGGGAGGGCGGAGGAGGAGGCCGGGGGAGGCTGGGGAAGAGGCGCGGCCCGGCCGCCGCGGGGGCGGCGTGGGTCGCGAGAGGGATTCGCCGCCTTGCATGTCTTGCAGGAGTTCCAGTGCATCATTCCTGCTAGGGGCACCCAAAGTGATGTTGTGCCTGTAGCTCAGAAGGTAAATTATGAATTTACTGGTTTATTTATGGTTTAAGTTGATTATTACAATTTAAAGCGGGAAATTTTAAAGCTTCATATTGCTGTCTTGCTGGTTCAGCAAACCTTATTGTCCGGCCTACACAACTCAAGGAAAACAGATAAGCCTGTTTGTTTGGGCTGTGGCTGGCTGGCTGTTCAGGAAAAGCTGTTGTGCAGCGAAAGCTGCTGTATAGGAAAAGCTGCTGTTCCGTGTTTCACTGTTTGCCTAACTTGTTGGTTGTTTAGCTGTATGATGAGGAATTGTCTGAAATACCCTGGAATTTCGAGAACATTTATAATACTATCTAACTTAAGTGTATAATTGATCGAATATGGTTTTTCCTGATCAAAATGATTAAACTTAACATTTCCTAGGTATTAATTGGATCCACAATAAATAATGATTGTTGTCTCCCATAGCAGATGACTGTTTCTACAATAAATATGGGTGAATTTTTTCCACCTCTCACCTACTATCAATTGCAAAGCTCGTTGCCTACTACAGTCTCCATCGGAATAATCAGAAGCGGCCGAAACGCTGCAGACACCCCATCCACGAAAACATCATCAAACTAGGAGATTCGTTTTCTTTGCAGGTCAGAGACTAGCACACGTAAATCAAGATCACGTCAGGGAGCTAGTCCATGGTGGAAACGGGACGGCGCACAGATCAGGTGAGTTGCCGCTCGTCTAGGCAACGGGACGGCGCACAGATCAGGTGAGCGACTCGACCGGGGTGGAGCTGGAACAGCCTGGTGGCGGACGGGTGGCGAAGCCAGGCGCAGACGGCGGGATTGGGTCACCTACGGCGGGAATCGAGCGCATAATGGATATTCGGACGGTGGCGGGTCCGGTAATAGCGGAGCGGCGGTGGTAGGTACCGGTGGCGCTTAACGGGATAGAGAGAGGATAACTGGACAAATAACATTTGGACAGTGCTGGGCGTCCCCCGGGGGATTTGATTTCCCAGCCCCCGGGTTCCCATGCTGACACGTGTCCTTTTTGCTGCCGGGTAGCAAAAAAATCTCGATTTTGCTTCAGTGTAGCAAAAAACGGTTCACCCACAAAATAAAACAAAAAAGGCTGAGCTCGCCGGACACACACCGGAGACTCGCCGGAGACCTCGCCGGAAAGCTTGTAGCAAACAAAATATGCTATTGTAGCGAAAAAAGATATCGTCGGAGACATCAAGGGGGAACTCGCCGGAGAACTCACCGGACATCTCGCCATATACCCCATAGCAAACATATTGTGCACATGTAGCAAAATCGTAAATAAATTGTAGCAAATTTGTTTATTCATATGTTGCAAAATCCTATAAGACATCAACCAAGACCTCGCTCGTAGCGGTACAACAGCGCGATGCTCGAGGTTGCAGGCTTGCAGCAACTCCATCCGCCCAAGATTGCAAAACCAAAAGCCGCTAGTAGCAACGCCCTACGCCTAGGGTAGCAAAGTAGGCCTCCGCCGGTAGCAAAAATTTCCCTCCCCGGTAGCAATGCCGGAGACCTCGGATAGCAAAACCGGTATCCGCGGTAGCAACAACACAAGCCTAAAGCAACAAAACTCCTAACGAATCAGAGGAGTACCACCTTGTTAGCAAAACTCCTTCCGCCCGACTTGTAGCACTCGCCGTGCCACCTTGTCGGCGAGCGTGCACTATTGCAGCACCACCATGCACCGCCGGTAGCAACACCGGCCTACCCCCGGCAGCACCTTGCCACACCACGCGGCAGGAGATGGTCGAGGAAGGAGCGGCACACGCGGGGCACCGCTAGGTGTCACCGACATCGGACGAAGTCGGGGACGGCCGGAGCTGCGTGGTGAGGTTGGACCTCCCCACGGCATGGACGCGGAGAAGGGCGGCGACTTCCACGCGGCGAGGTGGGCGAGCTCCGGTCTCGGCTCCCTCGCACGGGGGTTCCGCCTCGGCTCCCTCGCCGGCCGCGCCCTCTCGCTCCCCGCTCCCGGCCTCGCGCCGCCGCTCCCCGCAGCCTCCTCCTCGCGCCGTAGCCAGCGCGTGCGCGCCTTCGTCGGCGTCGAGACCGTCGAGGGCGCGGGGATTGGTGGTCGCCGGACCTGAGGAGGCTCACGGCGGGCCTCCGTCGCCGTCGAGACCGCCGAGGGTGCGGGGATTGGTGGTCGCCGGATCTGAGGTGTCTCACAGCACGGGATGGGAGGGAGAAGTGAGGAGCGGCCGCCGGGAGAGAGACGAGGGGATAAGGTCGTGGTGGGGGGCCCACCGATAACGTGTCTTGCTGGGACAAGAGCGCGTGCGCGTGCGATGGCTTTCATCCGACGGCCACGGAGCCGGAGGTTGCGGAGCGTCTTATCCCCCGGGGGGATTGGATCATTTTCCATAACATTTCGGGGCAAGGAGTAGAACGGGCGATCCAGGGTGGCAGTCTACTCGTAAATTCTCTCAAACGAAATGCCCCAACGTGAAAACGATTCTTTCGCTAAAGAGAAAGCCGCGGGAAGCACCTCCAGAGGTGCTTTTCCTTGTCTGCCTATTCTACCCGGTGGCTTCGGCGAAGCCCAAAGCGAAGCCATTGGCTCGTTAGGCTGGCTTATTTTCATGGAAAGCCAGAAAAAGCCCAAACAAACACCCCCTGAGAAAGCAGATAAAGGCAACATGATTCTGTTTGATTTTGTCTACACTGTATCACAATGTTCATTAAACCAAATATATGGTCAGCGACAGTAAGCCAATGAGATTATATGTGTTCAAAGTACTGCCTGATATCTTTGGTTTAAATTTATTTCTCTTGTTCTTTTCTTGAGATGGAACCACGGTCGAATAAACATAATAGAGATATTAACACGAACCTTCATGTACAAACGGCTGAAGGAAAACTGTTGTGGAACTAACAATCTAAAATGTTCAAACAACTTGCTAAATTTTTTCTAGCAAATATATTCGGGCCTATACCACATCATACCGGCAATATCTGGATTGGTTGCAATCTATCAAACCCATTTCAATGGAACCGAGTCTCGTATGGTAATATAACATACAGTTCGATTTGTATGGTTAAAATAAATTATAGCCTAGAATTGTGTACATTCAGAAGTAACAGAAAATATTCAATTAGAGTTGCCTTCCATTTCAGCAATGTATTCATAAATATGATGCAACACAGCACAATAAACTGGATGAATTACTCAACTATCACCGACGAAGCCCATATACTTTACATTGCCACATGCCTTCTCCGGCGAACGGATTAAATAACTCTCTTTGATTACTTTCCAACATCAGTATATTTTTGGAAATTTCTATAGTTTATTTTGAAAATGAACAGGCACGGCAACACGCGCTGTCATGATCTAGTTGTATGTTAATATATAAGAGGAGTCTCACTTTTTTGCTATGCAACTCGGATATGAAACACATAATAAAAAGTTACGTGCAGACAAAACGTTGCTGCCGAGTGGTCCAATATTTACCAGGCCTAAAATGGCCATGAACTAGGAAAATATTGGCGTTACCGAGTGCCGTTAAGAAAACAAACGGCAGAGATTGAGAACTCGATGAAAGCAAAAAGAAAAACATGAACACATGGCAAACAATTGAACTCAGCAAAATCCGGTAAAAGCACTTGGCCAAGAAGCAGACTCGACAAACTCCAGAATAAAAGCCACACGGCAAAGAAAAGTGACACAACAAAGAAACGAGATATGTGGATGGGTCACCCACGGTTCACCGCACTGTAACTGCACCATCCTTTAGTGTCCCCTTACTGGACACTGATAAAACTATGATAAAACTAATGTATCAAAGATTCTCTGATAGCATGCTATCGAAATTGAGAGAAACATCTTGAGCTACAGTCTTCAAATTACTTGGCTCTGCCAAATATCCATAGCTTCTCGCTTGTTTGTACAATCACAACTTCATATGTTGTGATCTAAATGATAATTTAAGTCTACCAAAGCAATTTCAAGATGACATTTGTAGGGACAATTATGCAGATATCTTGAATGTGGGTCTGTTATAACAATAGGGCCTATCATATGCATAACAATCCAATCATGTTATTAGAACTTATGAATAGTTTTCTTAGCTCTTGCTAGTTAATAAGAAGGTTTAAAAAGATCCATACACTTACGAACATCCGTTTTGGTTGCAGTGTCTATGGGAAGAGTATTTTACTTCTGCCATGGGCTATTAGTGTGTCTTTTTGAAGGACAACATCTTCGTTAAAAATATAACACTATATGAATATTAGTTTTTTTTTTCCAATCAAGGAGCATAGCCCCAACCTCTGCATCCAAAGGATGCACACAACTTTCTTCTTTATTAAATTATTCGCAATGCCGTACAAGGGAAATACAAAGATCAATCTCGAAGCCTCCTTCCTAGCGACAACTCGATATACCTACGATGAAGGGGGGACCATGAACTAGGCCATACTCCCTGATGGTACACCAACACACATCATCCAAAAAGCAAAACCCTGAGGGTGTGCCATTGCACACGTCGCAGAGTTCGTAACCGCCATCTATCTCGAACCCATCTCCAAGCGAGATCAACGTATTGACCATGCCAGGCCTGCCGTCGATGTCACCATAACACCAAACAGCTCCACCATGCTGCCCGCGTCCAGCAATCCTCGTCCATCTTCGATACCCCGGCCCGCAGCTTCACACCGTTGAGAATCATCGACGACAACGTGGTAGGTGAACACCACTCCACCAAACGCCACCTCCATCCAGCCGCTGCTCCAAAATTGATGCCCCAAGAGGTAGCACGACGCAGGAAGCGCCGTCATCGTCCGATCTTGGCTGGGTCTAGGGTTTCCCCCACGGTGGAGGCGGTCTTATTCTTCGCCAGAGGAGGTCGGCTGGTTGCTGGGGTGGCGATGAAGATCTAGTCGACGACGAGCTAGCGGCGAAGGGGTCACCGGTGAACACCGAGCCTTGACTTTATTCTTGGCGGATGATGGTGGCGGCTATTAGCGTCGTTCCCCTGCGAAGACATCATCTTTGCTGGCCTCTCCGTTTGCTCTTGCCAAGTTGGGGACTCGCGGCTGTATGAATATTAGTTCGCTTGATAACTTATCAATTTGTATTTTTGACGATTCTTGTAGGAGTATATATATTTTTGTGATAAAGTGAATAGAAAATAACTTAACCTTTGTTGATCTTAGACCATATATCTCACTTTTGGATGTGGAAAAGTTACGTGCTATATTGAACTCTACATGCACGCACGTGTCCGGCTATGTATCTCACGTTTGGACGTGACAACGTTACGTGCTAGACTATAGGGTACGGATTGATTTATTAAATAGTTGTGTAGCTATTATTCTCATCTTAAATCCTAGAAATAAATTTTAAATCCAATTAATAAAAAGATTTGTGTACTGGGGATTAACGTGGTGAATCTAGTAGACAACCGTATATTGCCATCTCTACCTGCAGGCCTTGGCATTTTCATACAATTCTCACTCCATTCCGGTTACTTAAGCACTCTAGGCTGAAGCATAAATCCTTGTTGGCTGTCAAATAGCCCACATAGTACACTTGTGGTAGCAGACGGTCAAGACGCTCTTACATCACCAACAATGAGGGTTTCAATATTCATTTTTCCCTCTTCGCCGATTGTTTGTGGCACACATCGATAGTAACTAAGAGCATCTCCAATCGCGTCCCCCAAAGGGATTTGGGGCGCGCCAGACAAAAAGACGTTCCCAGCTGCGTCCTCCAAAGCAGCTTTTTGTCCAGCGCGCCCCGATACGGTGTCCGGCGCCCCGAGCCCATCCCCGCCCCACGGGGGACGCACCAGGCACGCCGGACACAACGAAAAGCGAGGTGGGGTCCCACAGGTCGGCGACTATTTCCATAAACCGTTGGGTCGCGCCTTTTTTCTCGTCGCTCCTTCCATCCCGCGCCTCCCACCCCTCCGCCGCCGCTGGATTTGCCGGCCGTTTTGACGACTGATCTCTTCTGAGAGTCGACACCATTGTCGTGGTTGGCACTCTCGCCGGTCGTCCCGCCACTGCCGCTTCGCCTGCGCGTCCCAGAACGCGGCGTTCAAATCCGCCCCACCTCCGCGCACACAAGGTGCTCGACGACTTGCCAGTTACACGCGATTGGGCGTTGTTCGTTGCGTCGTCTGCCGCGGCGCAATTTTAACCATTGATTTTGCTTCAGACATGGATAGCGATGACGAGATGATTACCCTACTGCTGGAGGACGAGCAAGCCTTCGACGACGACCTCCGGGAGCATTTCCTAATCATCGCGGCCCTCCAGGACGTGCTTAACACCGAGGCGGAGAAGAGGAAGAGGCCGCACCGCGGAGGATCAAGGCCGGGGAGAAAGAAGTCGAACTCCCGGCAGAGGATGGAGGGGCATACCATGCTGCACAATGACTACTTCGCAGATGACGCAACACATGCCGACAATTTTCGGCGCCGGTATAGGATGAGCAAGGATATGTTCATGAATATCCTCCACGGCGTTTGAGAGTTCGACCCCTACTTCAAGCTCAAGCACGATGTTGTAGGCGATGTCGGGTTCTCGTCGATTCAGAAGTGCACTGCCGCCATGAGAATACTTGCATATGCAGCACCTGCCGATACACATGACGACTACCTTCGCATTAGTGAGTCTACTTCCATTGAGTGCATGTACAAGTTTTACCGAGCTGTGGTGGGAAAGTTTGGCAAATACTACTTGAGAGGACCAACTGAGGAAGAGACTGCAAGGATCATGGCACAAAATGCTGCCAGAGGATTTCCTGGAATGTTTGGAAGCATCGATTGCATGCACTGGGCATGGAAGAACTGCTCATTTGCTTGGCAAGATATATACAAAGGACGTCATGGATATTATAGTGTGGTGCTTGAAGTTGTGGCAGATTATGACCTCTGGATTTGGCAATCTTTCTTTGGCATGACCGGATCACACAATGACATCAACGTGTTGCAGCAGTCTCCGGTGTTCAGTAGACTAGTGGAAGGGCATGCTCCACCATGCAACTATGAGATCAATGACCACCAATATACCAAAGGCTATTATCTAGCCGATGGTATATATCCAGAATGGGCCACTTTTGTCAAAATAATCTCAAATCCATCATGTCAGAAGAATTCCCACTTTGCTACAAGACATGAGGCTTGCAGGACGGATGTCGAGCGGGCATTTGGTGTGCTTCAAGCTCAATTTGCAATTGTTCGATACCCTGCTCTAAACTGGTCTCACGACCAAATGTGGGAGGTGATGCAGACTTGTGTGATCATGCACAACATGATCATCGAGGATGACCGCAAGAATCATGTCTAGTCACATGTTGGTCCCTATGAGTGTGAAGGCCCTCTTGCGGAGGTTGATCATGAGTTGCCTGCAAATTTTGCTGATTTCCTAGTAGTGCACGCAGGGTGGGGTGGGTGGAGGAGGAGACCAAGGAGGCCGGCCGGAGGTGGTGGATGGGTGGGTGGAGGAGGAGGAGGAGGAGGAGGAGGAGAAGGTCGCGACAGGAGGAGGAGGAGTAGGTCGTTGGGTGTGGAGAAGGAGGAGGTCACCGGGTGGTGAAGGAAGCTAGAGGTGGAGGAGAGAAGTGGAGGTGGAGGAGAGGAGAGAGGAAAAGGGGAGAAGTGGAGGTGGAGGAGAGGAGGGAGGAAGTGGAGGAGAAGGCGAAGTGGAAGTGGAAGTGGGGGAGAAGGGGAAGTGGAAGTGGAGGAGAAGGTGAAGTGGAGAAGGAGAAGTGGAGGAGAAGAGGAGGAGGAGAAAAGATAGAGGGAGAAGGGCGCCGCCGGAATTCAAATTTCATCCTAAAAAATCTATGGCACATGTGCATTTCGTGCACCACAGAACTTTTTTCTTCAATTTTTTTATTTTTGCAGGAAAAAAGTCTTCACTTTTCCGTAATTTTTTACTGTTTTCAAATTTGTCGATTCTGTAAATTTCAGAATGGCCAAAGGCCGTTGAATTCGAGTTTAGAATTTTCTCCCGGTCATTTTAATATATTATGCGTATTTTTCCAACTTCGTATACAAACTAGAAAAGCCGTTTTACCATTTCCCCCACTTTGTTTGCAAAAAAAAGTTGAATTTCAAATTTGTTAATTTCCCCTACAAGTATACCACTTAATATAAGTACAGTTCAAAGGAATTTTTTAAAATTTTTTATAATTTTCCGTGATTTTTTGAAAGCTACAGAAAAACGACATTTCTGTGGCGCATCCGGCTCCATGCGTCACAGGAATACTCAGAATGGGTCAACTTAATAATTGGCTGCGGGCCCCCACCAGATTTCTGTGACGCATTGAGAGTTGGTGCGCCACAAAAAGTCATTCCACCTATAGCTCGTTTCCTACTAGCGTAGGTGTGTTTGCTTCCTATGTTTATAGCATAAATTTAAATGGTTACCATTGATACATAAATATATTAATAGAGAACAATTCACTTTCAATATTTTATTCGCAATTTAATTTTTACAACATCGGAGATACACCTTTACACTATAAAAAAAGATGTGAGTAACAATAGAGTATTTCTCAAAATCGTAAAAAGGAAGTACAATGACTTTTATGAGTAACACATACTTAGATTGTGAATGATTGACCTTGAATTCATATTGAGCCCGATAGTATTATATGTCGTGCTATTAATCAGAGTTAAATGTTGAGCAGTCTTTGGGGAGAATTCTCGGCTTGAGTTTGACAGGAAGTCCAAGATCCGGTGTAGGCTTTGGGTCCCTCATGTAGGTTTCTTGTTCACATGTCATTTTCCACCTGAATTGCCTCACTAGATAGTGCATGGCTACCATGGTTTCTACCCTTGCAAATTCATTCCCAGGACACATTCTCGAACCTCCACCAAATGGCATATAGCAATACGGTGGTATAAGTTTCTCAAACCGAGACGGGTCAAACTTGCTAGGTTCATGAAAGAAATGTGAATCCATATGCGTGACGCTTTGTGCTGCGAAGACCTGCATGTTTCGAGGAACTAAAGCGTGTAAGGGTTCTTGTTTTTTTAGTGAAGAGTGTGAACAAGTTCATTTATATGAATGAGTACTTACTTTCCAGCCTTTAGGGATATGATAGCCTTGATATTCAATGTCTTTGGTCGCTGTTCGGAAGCTCCCAAACACAGGAGGAACTGTTCGCAGTGTCTCCATCGCCACTTTCCATGTACACTTCATCTTTGCAACATCATCCCATGTCAGAGCATCCCCTAGTTTTTTATTGCTTGCAATCTCATCTTGCTCTGCGGGAGATCAAATGGCATAATTGATAATATTATTTTCCATACCATGGAATTGAAGAAGAATTCTTATTTGAAAGAAATATCGAAGCAATGCACCACAATGATTTATAGACCTTTAGTAACTTTGTCAAGGATCTCTGTCTCATTAGCAAGATACCGGATCATGAAGGTTATAAGAACAGAGGACGTCTCGTGCGCCCCAACGATAAGTCCCATTGCATTGTCCACAATGTCTTCTAGAGTGAGGGAGTGGACACCTTGAGAGCGCAGAATAAGCATGTAGCTGATGAAGTCATTATCAGATGTGCCAATGCATTCATGCAGTAGTGACTCTTCTCTCTTCCGGGCAATGTTTGTAATGGACTTCCGTATCTTGGCACTTGCTGTCATACCTCTGCTGAAGCGAGTGAGAGGTATCTTCACTGGAAATGATAAGATTGACTTGCCAAGAGTGACGAAATCTGTGCAAAGGCCTTCTTTCACAGGAGCTGCCTCTTGGCCCAGAACAATCGAACATATGATACCAAGTGTAAGTCTCCTCACTGTTGGTAGGACCTGTAAAATTAGACTGTTCATTTCTAAACTGGTATGACATTCATCATATAAAATATTAAAAAATATATATGAAATAGGTCACATAGCTTTGACAGAAAGGGCTTATTACTGCTTACCAATTTTGAAGATTTGGTCATCTCTAGAGAAGCTACTCTTTCCCCGCCGGAAAGTCATCAAAAATACATGGCACGTTTTTCCCGAAAGGGGCAACCCCATGCTCTACATCGATCAATGCGTACAGCCTCTTATCTTATAATAAAGTATGTTTTACTACTTCTTTCATATGGCGCCTAGCAATAAATTGCTGGAAACTTTGGTAGGAACTATAGTAGCTAATACAAATTGATGCACATTACTAGTAGCTACAAGTAGGACTAGTTTCCCTCCTCTGTCTTTATCGGAGGAGCTACTGAGGAAAATACGACCTTTCGTTCCTTTTGGATTTTTGTGGGAAAGTTGTATCGAGTCTGTTGCTTGTGTCAGTCGTGGCATGATGAAGTGGACCTTCAACAACCAATAACACAATGTAGATTGGGACAAGATTTATGTTCGTGGGTTTTCAAGCCAGTGATTCTTAGGGTTGAGGCGGCACATTGTCATGGCAGGTGTCTGAAGATCTTGCTATGATGAATTAATGCATATGACGGGGCTTGATGGTTGTACAAAAGCAACAAGTTGTAGTTTGGGTGATGGTCCATTTTCCTCAACCTACCATTGGTAGTTTATTTATCACTATCATGCTCAATGATTTGTTTGTATTGGGAACCGGCTAGCACGAGGTGTATTCTTCTTCGGTGTAAATTTTTTCATGATATATATTTATTCATTAAATAGTTTTAACTTGTATTTGTTATGTAGTGTTGCAAATATTTCTGGCCACAGGTTATGTGGTTGATCATAAGTTTGGGATTCTTATTAGGGTGGGACTGCTATTCATAATACTGCCGCTTTTGCTATGTATAAATGACATAGTTTTTATTCTAAGAATTGTTCTCTTATGTATGTTATCTACCGATATACTTAATTAATTGCTCCGTTCGTGGTCGTCTCTATAGTATATGGAGAATCAGGACTTGTTTATACATGTGTCTACACGTTTGAAGTATCATGGCTGGCAACGCTATCTTTGTATGTAGCGTCTATAGATCCATAGGTGGTCTATGAGTTCTACACGAATCTCGTATTTCAGTTTTTTAGTAGTTACTGTTTTGTGCATTTTAACTATGTGTATGCCAGGTGGAAGCTCTAAAGTGTATCCTCGTGCTGTTTAGAGTAATAAAGTATGTTTTATTAGAAAAAGTATATGTTTTTCTTAGTAAATACCAATTATATCACATCGGCATATATGCATCATAGCCTTCATGAATATATTGCCTAGGGTCCTAATCTAAACAAGAAAAATTCAAACTTGCAATAATTACCTTTCTTGAAGGTGTTGTGTTGGAGGACCATGCATTTTGTTCTCTCATGGTGTATTCCATCATGCACTTTTAAGGTTGTGTGTGCACCTTCTCGACGTAGACACTTTATAACACATGTCCTTTTTCATAGGTTTTTAGGGCTTAGTTTGTGCTTTATTCACCAGGAATGTCCAAACATAGAAATTCAGGAGGCTCGGTCAACCACATGTCAAGCCTAGGATCATCACCATTAGAATTTATAGATACAGTATGTGCCTTTCCATTGATATCCATGCCTTTATGCTTCAGAAAAGATCACCAAAATCCCCAAAGTTATCTTTAATTTCCTTGATAACAACAATTTAACTACAAGACCTCTCCCTCTTAATATTCTGTATGACATGCAAACAATGAGATTGTTACTATAGATGTTATCCTTAATTTTCTTGATAAATGAGTTTGGGTGAGTTTGGATGTCATAAGGAATAGTGAGAGGGAGAGGTCTTCTAGTTTGGCTAGACAGATTAGCTGCTAAGACTAACCCAGATGTGAACTTACACCATGAATAGTTCACATCAAAACACCTATGGAAACTTCATGACCATCTCGAATAATGATGTCAACCGCTCTCTGGCTTCCTTATTTGTCGACAAAGCCTATACATTCAGTTTTGCATGACCTGCAAATGGCTTAATCCAACCTCGATTGCAATTCGGAATAGATAAATTCTTTGTTGCCCCTAAATTACTCCTAGAAGTTCCTAGCTCCTAGATAAAATTTATGGTGAAACCAAAAGTACTGAAAGGTCTTTGGAAAATCTCTTCATAAATCGCATTTCTTCTCACTTTCCATATCTCCGAAAGGGCAATTAAAACATTGATAAAATCACCAATGATGAGTATTTTCATTAGGAACAAATGCTATTGTGTCATATACTGACTGTGTTTTTTTGGTTGAACTAGCACTGCGAGGGCACCATCTTAGTGTTACTTGTTTATTTTATATTATTATTTTTTATCCAGTTGCCCCTTTGTTGAATGGTAGACAATATTTTGGACATATAAATTTTCATTTCGTGTGTGATTATATTACTAATAAGTAATACAAATATTATAAGAAAAAAATGATAGTGAATATTTTTCATTCGGTAAAATGTTTATCGATTAGGCGTGGAGTTCCGAGGACACCGGTAAAACTAACAACTTCTCCTAGATAAGTTGTTCTATGATTGTTGGTAGTATGCTTCTCTTTTTTTTGTGCATGTATATGTTTTAGTTTCTCTGTTCCCATTGTCCTCACGGAAAAGATGAGGTTGCATTCATATTCTTGGTTGCATATATAATGGGGATCCATCTTTTATTATGAAATTTTTTGTTTCAACAAATCCATGGTCAATACATCATCAAAGCAGTTGGTTCTACCAATCAATACATCGTAGAGACGTTTGAACTCACGCAAGTCTTAGCTAAATATTTATAATTAATAGAAGAAAAGGTTTTAAATCAATAAAATGTAATTAAAGTGTAATGAAACATGATACATGAATACAAACAAACAATCACTATATTTATTGTCTGGTTTTATAGTATAAGGCATGTGTATACTTATGCCCTTTCATGTTTATCTCTATTTAACACATTTTCACTCTACGTTATTTATAAGTAAACCACACTCACAAAATAATACATCATCTCATTCCAAATATGTATAAGAAATTGAAATTAAATTTGGTCTTTCTTTTGGTTCCATAACCTCATAAATATTTATGCCCTATAAGTATATCCTATAATTTGAAACACGTATATTATTATATTTTAGCCAGATAAAGTCAAGAATTTATAGTTTATGGTACATTTAAGTGGTAATTTCTGGCTATATTTTAAGAATAATCATTGTGCTCAATGTATTATTGTTGGGACTAGAAGGTTAATTGATAAAAGTCAATTGAAGGTTCATGCTTTAAACTAATATTAAAAGTTGCAATTATTATTTCTTATATCAATGTAGAACTATCAACTTTTACTATGATGATAGTACGATGTGCGGCCTTGAGAGAAATTTTATTTTGCTATTAAATTAGAAATTGAGTTGTCACTTGATTGTTCTGTTCAAGATTTTAATTTGCTGAGAGTAAGACATGCAGCCCTGAGAGAAATAGTGCATTACTAAATTAATTTCAAAACAGCAACTTTTTTAAAAAATTTTACTCTATTTAGAAATGTGAGTGCATCTTAATTATTTTGTATAGTCAACCATGTGCATGCATAGATACAACGACAATATTTATATTTTTTTACCTGTATTTGAAAACATCTCTATATCTTTTATGTTTTGTGTTGAACTTAAATTGGTTTCTTATGCTGAACATGAATATGTATGTGTCGATATACTCTACTACGTGCACATGCATATGTTAGTTTATACTATGTCTCCTAACACATGATTAACTTAGCTAGAGTAATTTCATACTCCATGTGTCCCGAATTTCTTGTTGCAAATTTATCTAGATACGCATATATTTAGACACGTTTTAGTATATAAATAAATACAAGTCTAGATAAATATGGGACATCTAATTCATAACAAAAGGAGTAATTTTCTGACCATACGCACAGTGTGTGCTATTTCTTATTTTAACAGCCCCAGGTAGAATCTTGCTAATGTACATTAACTGACACAGCTAGAGTTTTTTTTTCCTATTGTCAGTTGCCAAACAAATATCAGTTAGACGAGTTGTCCCATTCAAGTAAAAAAATAGATTCATTGTGTCCGATATCGTGTTGTAGACATGCACTTAGCACATGAGCCACTTATTTTTCCATTTTTTAAAATTACTTTTACTTTTATGTGCAGATGTGGCTATATATATATATGTTTGTATCACTAGTAGAAAATGGGGCAACCGTCTAAGCCTTTAGTACCGGTTCTCTTACGAACCGGTACTAAAGGGGTCATTTGTAACGGTTCGGGCGCTCAGGCGGGCGAGGAGCTTTCGTACCGGTTCGTTAGGGGCTTTCGTACCGGTTCGTGTTAGGAACCGGTACGAAAGGTCTTCAGCCCGAATTTCAGGCGCGGGGTGGGGCCAGGGCTGGACCTTTGGTACCGGTTCATCTAAAGAACTGGTACTAAAGGGTGCCTCTATATGATCACTGCCCTCTCTCTCGCATCCTTTCTTAATAATTGCACCTCTCACTCTTCAGCAAATCTTCTATAAATTTCTGCACCATCTCAACACGATTCAACGACATCCATCTATCCAAGGGTTAGCAATATCATCCTTTCTTCCGGCGTTCCTAATTTAGCTCATTTCTTTGCTAGTTTAACTCGTATTATTTTTCTAGTGCTAGCAAGGTGTTCGATGAAATGCCTAAGTTAGGGATTTTATTTTTTTATATGCAATTTGAGCTGAAATTATAGTATGTTTTGTTGGTTTTAGTATCATCCCCGTCCTCACCGCCGTCGATTGCCAGCGTCGTCCCCTAGCCGGCACCGTACCACCTCGGTGAGCCTCTTCTTTTTTATAAAAAAAACTTAGTTTTATGTGATGAACTTGAATATTAATTAAGTTGGTCACTCATATATCCATGACGTTGTGTAATTAATGATTTTTTGATATACATATATAATGCATATGAGTCAACAATGGATGTACGGTGACCGGTGCCATCCCGACTTCATTAATGGCATGCATTATTTTCTCAACCTGGCTGAGGCAAACAGGTAGTCGAATGGTTTCATCTATTGTCCATGTAGTTCCTGTAAGAATATGAAGGATTACTCTACCTCAAAGACCCTTCACGTCCACCTACTGGAGAACGGTTTCATGCCCAGCTATAATTGTTGGACCAAGCACGGAGAAAGAGGGGTTATATTGGAAGACAACGAAGAAGAAGAGGATAGTGACAACTATCCTATGTTCACTGAAGACGGTGATAGTAGAATGGGGGAAGACAAAGCTGAAGAAAAGCCCATTTTTGATGAGCCGATTTTTGATGACCCCGATGACGATTTGGGTCGGGCCATTCTTGATGCGAAGATAAACTACGGAAGTGAAAAGAAGAGGTTGAAGTTGGAGAAAATGTTAGAGGATCACAACAAACGGTTGTACCCAAATTGCGAAGATGGCCAGAAAAAGCTAGGTACCACGCTGGAATTGCTGCAATGGAAGGCAGAGAATGGTACTTCTGACAAGGGATTTGAAAATTTGCTGAAAATAATAAAGAAGATGCTTCCAGGGGAGAACGTATTGCCCTCTAGTACGTACAAAGCAAGGAAGGTTGTCTGCCCTCTAGGATTAGAGGTGCAGAAGATACATGGATGCATCAGTGACTGCATCCTCTACTGCAAGGAGTACGAGAATTTGAATGCATGCCCAGTATGTAGTGCATTGAGGTATAAGATCAGGCGAGATGACCCTGGTGATGTTGAGGGCGAGTCCACCCCCAGGAAGAGGGTTCTTTGCGAAGGTGATGTGGTATGCTCCTATAATACCACCGTGGAAACGTTTGTTCCAAAACAAAGAGCATGCCAAGTTGTTGCGATGGCACAAAGATGACCGTAAGAAAGATGTGATGCTGAGACACCCCGCTGACGGGTCGCAGTGGAGAAAAATCGATAGATAGTTCAAGTCATTTTCAGATGACGCAAGGAACTTAAGATTTGGTCTAAGTACAGATGGCTTTAATCCTTTCGGGGAGCAGAGCTCCAGTCATAGCACCTGGCCAGTGTCTCTATGTATCTATAACCTTCCTTCTTGGTTGTACATGAAGCGGAAGTTCATTATGATGACAGTGGTCATCCTAGGCACGAGGCAACCCGGCAACGACATTGATGTGTACTTGAGGCCATTGGTTGAAGAACTTTTACAGTTGTGGCGTGAAGAAGGTGTACCTGTGTGGGATGAGCACGAACAAAAGGAATTTAACCTACGAGCATTGTTGTTTGTAACCATCAATGATTGACCTACTCTTAGTAACATTTCAATGCAGTCAAACAAGGGATACAATGCATGCACACACTGTTTAGGTGAGACTGACAATATATATTTGGGAAACAAGAATGTGTACCTGGGGCATCATCGATATCTTCCAAAACAACATCACGTAAGAAAGAGAGGAAAACATTTCAGAGGTGAGGCAGATAACCGAACGAAGCCTACCCGCCCTACTGGGGATGTTATATATGATATGGTCAAGGATTTAAAAGTGATCTTTGGAAAGGATCCTGGCGGACAATCTGTTCCGCATGATGTTGACGGACACGTACCCATGTGGAAGAAGAAGTCTATATTTTGGGAGCTACCCTACTGGAAATTCCTAGAGGTTCACTCTGCAATCAACGTGATGCATGTGACGAAAAATATTTACGTGAACGTGCTAAACTTCTTGGGCACGTATGGAAAGACAAAAGATACACCGGATGCACGGCAGGACCAGCAAAATATCCACGAAGGAAACAACCTGAATCTTGAGCAGTATCATGGTCCTGCCAGCTATGCTCTTACGAAAGAAGAGAAGGAGATCTTTTTTGAAGTCCTGAGTAGCATCAAGGTCCCGTCTGGCTTCTCGTCGAATATAAAGGGAATAATAAACATGTCAGAGAAAAAGTTTCAAAACCTAAAGTCTCATGACTGCCACGTTATTATGACACAATTACTTCCGGTTGCATTGAGGGGGCTTCTGCCGGAAAATGTTCGAGTACCATTGTGAAGCTATGTGCGTTCCTAAATGAAATTTCTCAGAAGGTGATCAATCCACTAACTCTACAAAATTTACAGAAGGATGTGGTGCAATGTCTAGTCAGCTTCGAGTTGGTGTTCCCACCATCCTTCTTCAATATTATGACACATCTCCTAGTTCACCTGGTCGAAGAGATTGGCGTTCTCGGTCCTGTATTTCTACACAACATGTTCCCCTTTAAGAGATTCATGGGAGTCTTAAAGAAGTACGTTCATAACCGTGCTAGGCCAGAAGGAAGCATCTCCAAGGGCTATGGAACAGAGGAGGTCATTGAGTTTTGTGTTGACTTTATTCCTGACCTTAAGCCGATCGGTGTTCCAGAGTCGCGCTATGAGGGGAGACTACGTGGAAAAGGCACGCTAGGAAAGAAAGCAACAACGTGTATGGACGGAGATTCTTTCACTCAAGCACACTACACAGTTCTACATAATTCCATCTTGGTGGCTCCGTACATAGTGGAACACAAGGATATCTTACGCTCTGAATACCCGGAGCAACGTGAAGATTGGATTGAGGGAGAACACATGAAGACTTTCGGCGGTTGGTTGCAAACACGTCTCATGAATGTCACTGATAAAGAACAACTATACTTGTTGGCCAAGCAACCATCTTCGACTATATCGACTTTTCAAGGGTACGAGATTAATGGGAATACATTTTACACGTTCGCCCAAGATAAAAAGAGCACCAACCAAAACAATGGTGTCCGCTTTGATGCAACAGAGGACAATGGGAAGAAGGTCAAATATTATGGGTACATAGAGGAGATATGGGAACTTGACTATGGACCTAATTTCAAGGTCCCTTTGTTCCGGTGCAAATGGTTCAACCTGAAAGACGGGGTACAGGTAGACCCGCAGTACGGAATGACTACAGTGGATCTGAAGAATCTAGGGTATGATACAGAACCATTCGTCCTAGCCAGTGAAGTGGCTTGGGTTTTTTATGTCAAGGACATGTCTACAAAACCGAAAAAAAAGAAAAGAAAGGCAAGAGGACACATCATACGATGAGCCAAAGCGCCACATAGTTTTTTCAGGAAAACAAAACATCGTGGGAGTAGAGGACAAGACAGACATGTCAGAAGATTATAATAAGTTTGATGATATTCCACCCTTCAAGGTAAAAACTTACCCAAGCATCATCTTAAATAATGAAGATTGTCCATGGTTGCGTCGCAATCAGAAGAAAGGGAAACACACGAAGAAAACTCAGAAGACTAGCTAGATAGGGATCATAACTTGTGTATCTCAATATGGAAATCACTTTTGTGTAATGATGTTACTGTATGTAAGATATTAACAATGGAGATGGAGTCTTTCACGGGCTTGCAGGGAAATTTTTCCGAGGTGCATCTTCCGAAGATGTCGTAGGGCGTGTGCACCAACAACATCTTCGAGAAACTGCGCCACGGGAGATTTCCCAACCCTTTCCCCATTACTGTTAGAGGAGATGGAGTCTTTCACGGGCTTGCAGGGAAATTTTTCCGATGAGCAGCTTCCGAAGATGCCGTAGGGCGTGTGCACCAACGATATCTTCGAGAAGCTGCGCCACGGAAGATTTCCCAACCCTTTCCCCATTATTGTTAGAGGAGATGGAGTCTTTCACGGGCTTGCAGGGAAATTTTTCCGAGGCTCAGCTTCTGAAGATGTCGTAGGGCGTGTGCACCAACGACATCTTCGAGAAGCTGCGCCACGGGAGATTTCCCAACCCTTTCCCCATCACTGTTAGAGGAGATGGAGTCTTTCACGGGCTTGCAGGGAAATTTTTCCGAGGCGCAGTTTCCGAAGATGCCGTAGGGCGTGTGCACCAACAACATCTTCGAGAAGCTGCGCCACGGGAGATTTCCCAACCCTTTCCTCCATCCATGGGGATGAAACTCTCCCTACCTGCTTGTTGATCTGCTTGTTGATCTACTTGCCAAGGCGTATCGGTGTTCCTTTTATAGGCACGGCGCCGCTTCTGCTTTGTCTTGTTCCTCCGACAGGGCGTCGTGCGCTACATGCTTTATCCCATCGAGCAGTGCATCCACCCACGCGTCCTTATCCTGCCGACAGCGTTAGTCCCGGGTACACCCACCAGCCGGTACTAAAGGTTACCCACACATCCTTATCTCACCGACAGTTTTGTTAGATGACAAAAAAACCACATTTAGTACCGCTTGCACCCACCAGCCGGTACTAAAGGTTACCGACGCGTCCTTATCCCACCAACAGTTTTGTTAGATGACAGAAAAAATCACCTTTAGTCCTGGCTGCACCCACCAGCCGGTACTAAACTTTACCCACCCCCCAGATAAGGCCCTCCCAGATAAGCCTCCCCCCAGATAAGACCCCCCCATCTTTTGTCATGGTTTGAGCCTCCACCCGGGATGAAAGTTTCCCGCGCCATTGCGTTCCCGCCTATTTTATTCCCGCGCTTTCCACCGGTTCCCGCCTCTGTCTTCCCGCCTCCGTCATCCCGCCATTTTTTCACTATATATATGTAGGCTTGGCCTCCATTTACATATCACATCTAGACTCATGTCTGCAAACCTCATCATTCTCTCCCATGGCTTCCATCGTATCTCTCACCCCCCGGGAGGCGGAGGCGCTTTGCACCTTGAACTACCCCTGCCCGCCGGGCTATCGCGTCCCGACCGGCTGGTTGCTGAGCGTCGGAGGCGTACCGATCCCTCCTGTCCCTCTAGGTGTGGCACGCCAGATGGCCATCACGAACCACTACTACTTCGAGCTCACGCCAGAGCAGCGGAGGAATCCCCAGTGGCATCCCGACTACAGCCCAACTTGGGACAACTTCTTCATCAATCGGCGTGAGAGTGCACTTGCCAGGCACGAGGAGGACGGCCCGCCTCGTTCGAACTTCAACGAGGCCGGCCGTCGGCTGTGGTGGTGCGGTCAGACTCTCCAGAGCGTCATGGCCTACAGTGGCTCCCGCCTGCGTTGTAGCGTCATGGCCTACAGACGGCGGGAATAAAGAAAAGAAATAGAAAAGAAAAGGAACATAAAAGAAACAGAAAAAGAAACAGAAAAGAAAAAAAGAGAAATAGAAAAAGAAATAGAAAAGAAAAGAAACATACAAGAAAAGAAAAAAGAAAAAAATAGAAAAGAAAAAAGAAACAGAAAAGAAAAGAAAAAAGAAATAGAAAAGAAACAACAAAAGAAAAGAAAACAACAAAAGAAAAAGAAAACAAAAAAACCCTTTGGTACAGGTTTGATTCACCAACCGGTACGAAAGGTCTTTCGTATCGGTTGGTGGAACCAAACGGTTCGAAAGGGTGGTCGCCGTGTTCCCTTAGGCACGCGGCACCAAATCACTGCTAAAAAACGCACAGCCTCGCGGCGCGCTAGCTCCACGCCCTCGCCGTCCAGCCACGAGGACCACGCCGTCGCCGCCGTCCGTCGTGACCGCCAAGCCGCACCACGCCGTCTCTGCGTCCCCTGCACTCCGTCACCGTCACCGGCGGCTCCCCCCTCCGCCGGCAACAAGAGGTACGTCCACCTAGCCCCTTGTCCCCTCTTCCTCCGGCAGCGCCTCCCGCCGCTGCGGCCGCCGCCGCCTACGCCGCAGCAACCGCCGCCTCGCCTCCGCGCGCGGCGTCTTCAACCACAACTATAGCATGGACGCCTGCTCCTGAACCTCACGCGCTCCTCACCGCCTACGTCAGGGCCGGCCAGCTGGCCGACGCGCGCGCCCTGTTTGACGGAATGCCGCACCGGACGCCCGTCGCATGGAGCGCGATGCTCAACGCCCATGTCGGCGCGGGCGGCTTCGCAGACGCGCTCGAGGTGTTCTACGGGATGCTCAGAGCCCGCGTCCGACCCAACCACGCGGCCGACGTCGGCGCGGTGGCCGCGTGCGGCGCGCTCGGGGCGCTAGAGCAGGGCCGGTGGGTGCACGCCCTCGTCGCCGGCCCCGGGAGGAGCGGGATGGACGGGGTGGTGGCCGCAGCGCTGGTGGACATGTACGCCAAGTGCGGGAGCCTGGACGCGGCGACGCAGGTGTTCGCGGTTGTGCCGGAGCGCGAGCGGGACGTGTTCGCCTACACGGCCATGATCTCGGGGCTGTCGGACCACGGCCGCTGCGGTGAGGCTGTGGAGCTATTCTGCGCCCCAACAAGGTCACCTTCATCTTCTTCCTCAGCGCGTGCGCCCGTGCCGGCGGCGAGCTCGTGAACGTCGCCAAGGAGATATTCCGGACCATGGCCACCGTCCACGGCGTCGAGCCCGGCGTGGAGCACTACGGGAGCATGGTTGACGTGCTCTGCCGCGCGGGGCTGCTGGCCGAGGCGGTGGGTCTGGCGCGGGCGATGCTGATGAGGCCCGACTCGTATGTGCTGGGCGCGCTGCTGAACGCGTGCAGGGTGCACGGCGGCGACGTGGAGCTCGGGAAGGAGCTAGTGGGGTGGCTGGTGCCGCCGCGACATAGAGAGAAGAGCGAGAGGAGGAGCGCCGAGTGTTAGGGTTAGGGTCGAGAAAAAGAGAGAAGAGCGAGGAGGAGCGCCGAGTGTTAGGGTTAGGGTCCGTAGTGGTGCCGAGTCCGTGGCGGTGCCACCGCGACATAGAGAGAAGAGCGAGAGGAGGAGCGCCGGGTGTTAGGGTTAGGGTCGAGAAAAAGAGAGAAGAGCGAGAGGAGGAGCGCCGAGTGTTAGGGTTATTGCTTTCTTCATTTCAATTGTTATCCATCTAGCAATCTGTTATGATCATGACATGATGAATGAAATAATTGATTTCTTAATTTTGTAGTGACATTGAGCTATGGAGGATGGCACCTTCGTCCGAGATGAGGATCAAGAAGAAGCCGTGCAGAAATTGATATTTGAGAGTGCCCGTGGGCCGGAACCTGATGGAGATGACTATGAGTTCACACAATTTCTGAACGATGTCGGTAAGCGACTTGAGTATGAAGAAATTAGAAGAGACAACGAAGTGTCCATAACATACTCCGCCGAGGTGTATATTTATGTATCAAGTCTATGTTCATCAGTAGATTTGTTCATTTATTTGTATTGCACTTATTAACGAATCATTTTTCTTTTAGCCTTCTGGATCATCGAGCAAGTCTGTTAAAACAAAATGAGGCCTGACAAAACTGCTAAAGGGCGAGGGTAGGTTAGCCCTCATTGCATTTAAGGATAATGGTGAACCGGTGCATCCCAAAGAGCACTGCCGCAAATTTACAAATCAAGTTGCAGTTCTTGTTAGGGACCATGTACCGATCAGCATTCAAGAGTGGCATAAGCCGAAGAACGCGGGGACTGAAGCTAGTTATGTCAACGACACGCTGAAAAAAATTCTTTGGGACAGTCTACTGACACGTTTCAGCCTACCGGAAGACATGACGGAAGGCCAGAAGAAGAAATTCAAGGAATGGACTCTCAAGAAGATGGCCACACAACTCCAGACCTGGAAGAAAAATTTATGAGACATATATAAGCATGAAGATCCAGTAGTCGATGATAATCTAGTGAAGATAAAAGATCACTGGCCCGCATTTAAGAGGTATAAACAATCGTCTACTGTTGTGTCCCGATCAGTCACAAATACGAAAAATGCTTCAAAAAATAAACTTTACCATCATTTGGGGTCAGGTGGCTACAAGACTGCCATTCCGAAGTGGACAGCGTTTGAAAATGAACTGATGGAAAAAGGAATCACTCCACAGACATGGGACTGGCCCGACCGGTCCAAGTTCTGGTTGTTCGCGCATGGGGCAGGGTTGGACCCAAAGACAAGGCAGATCGTTGCGCAGGGGAAATGGAAGGACAAAATTGAAGCAATCAGGAAGCAGCTTGTAGATGCAATTTAAAAGGTCAGAAAGGGAGAGTACATTCCTGATAGAGAGAATGACGAGTTGACACTCGCTTTGGGGAATCCTGAACACGTTGGATGGGTTCGATGTCGCCCAGGTCAGACCCTGAAGGAAGCGTGGCCGGAGTGCGCTGACACTTATAGAAGCCGTTCACGAAAGAAGAAGAAGGAGTCAGACAGGTTAACGGAATTGTTAAATAGGGTGGGTTCCACGCATCTTGACGGATGTGGAGGAAGCTACCCCGTGGATTATGTCACGGAGAAGACAGATTGGGAGCTACATATGTTATTCAGGAACGCGTCTGTTAAGGTGGCGGTCAGCTATGTTTACCCAAATGAAGATGGAGCAACGCACCATCATATGTCCATTCCACCTGGTTGTGTTCGTGTCGGGGTGGATGAAGTTGTTCCAGTTTTTGAAACAGTGGAGCTTGATTTTCCTAGAGGTGACGATGAGAAGACAATGGCCGATGTCAAGCACGGTTTCACCCTATGGCCCAAGAAATACATCATCCTTTTGCAAAGGCCACCGACTCCTCGTAGCAATCCACATGAGCAGGAAAGGCCACCGACTCCTCTTGGTAGCGGTCCACATGAGCAGCAAAGGCCATCGACTCCTCTTGGTAGCAGTCCACAGGAGCAGCAAAGTCCACACCTACATGAGAGGGACCCCAGCGTGAGTCCACCATCTCGAGATCCTCCGCGTAAGATAACATCCTTTAAGCGAACGGTACACCGCCTAGGAAGAGATCTAGAAAGGAGAAACCAGTGCCGCCTATTGAGAAGTTACCTTGGGAAATGAGTATCGAGGAAAATGAGCAAACATGTAACTCCCAGCTGAAATCTTTTTTTGCTAAGAAAGTGCCAGAGATACCTTTTGAGAAGACACTAGATCCGGTGAAAGTTGTGCGTACCATTGAGAATCTATATAACCCTATACCATCGCCGCCATCTGACTATAGACGTTCTATTGAAAGGTCGTATGACGAGATGGTGGAGGCGAAAAAACGCAATCAATCGGGTGTCACAGCGAAAAAAGGGAAACAACAAGTGCACCAGCTCGGAGAACAACTCGTTCAATCGGTCCCCCCTCTTATGGTGTTTGACGAGAAGGCCGTTCAAAGTTCTCGACAATACATCGATTACCCCTTCACTGAAGTAGAATATAAATTTGTTCAAGGGAAAGATTTGGTCGAGAATCTCAGGAAGCTACCAGAAATTATGCGTAATTTGCATGCGTGGTACAGTAATGCCACAAAGAGAGGGATCGAGTCTATCATGGTGCGAGTTAAGGAAGAGCACTACTTCCAAGAATACTCTGTGAGCGTTGACTTCTGCGAACTTTTTCAATTATACAATCTTCGGGCCCTCGACAAAACAATCATCAGTTGCTATTTGTCTGTAAGTGATTTATTTATGTAATTTGAGAAGTCTTTAGCTTAGCTCGTTCATTGTCTGCAAATTATAATCTTTTGTGCGCTATATTATGCAGATCGAAGATGCTTGAATGCAAAAGGGATGAAATCAAGCACATTGGGTTCATTGACCTGGATACAATGCATGAAAAACCATAGAGGATCCCATCTATAAAAGGGATACACCGGAGACTTTGCTAAGATTTTTGAAGCGATAACGTTGACAAAAGGATAATACTTTGGCCTTACAACTTCAAGTGAGTGTTACTGCCTTATAACACATTCTATTTTGATCATGAGATGTTCAAATTTTAACTGATGACTTATATATATGACACTGCATATTTAAATGTGCGCATGTTTCACTTTATTCTTATCGTCATTAAAATGTACGAAGGAGAGGTTGAAGTCTTTGACTCACAAAGCAAAGAGGCTATACTATACAAGACGGCTTTTTTATGCTCAAAAAGTAATTTTAATTCTTATCGGGTTTTTTCGTTAATTTCCTGATATCAACTAATTGATAACTCTTTTATGCATTTTCTTTTGTCGGGCAGTGTATGGGAAATATTCATCAAGGAAGATCGGTCCCGTGAATGGAGACCAAAGCTGATATGACGTGCGAACAAAGTAAGTAGTACTACCTAGGTCCACACACTTGTATCATACTTGATTATTGTTTGATTGAATTATATTCTTGTGCAGAAATACCCGCAACAACCAGAGGGGACTAATCTATGTGGATACTACATTTGCGAGTACATCCACAGAATTATCAGCGAGAGAACGAATAATCAAAGAAATAAAGAGGTACGAAAACAATATTCACAAATTTATTTTGTTACCATAAGTTGTGCTTAGTTTCAGTAATAATTGTTTGATTGTGATTTGATATATATATGCACACACACATAGCTCATGTATTCATTTGTATCTCATTCTTTTGCAGTTGGCAAGAAAGCGGGACAGGATCTCAATCGAGGACCGATTCAAAGCAATTAGTGATGAATTGGCGGGATTTTTCCTTCGGGACGTCATACCACCATTCGGAGAGTTCCACTATGAATGAAGATGTACATGTAACATATAGTTTGACTCGGAGAGTACCACTATGCTACATGTAATAGATAGTATGCCTCGGAGAGTACCACTATATATATGCATGAAGATCGATCTTCATGCATGTACTACTTAATTTGCGATCTTACGCAATTACATGTGTTATATTATATGCACCAAGTTGCTATGCATCACCTTTATCTTCATGTACTACCTAAACCCAAACGCGTAGCAGGCGCATCGAAGCGATATGAAACGGTCCGATACCCCTAAACCCCTCCTAAATTCTCCGCCGCGGCAGAGATTTCTGCATTTTCTCTGCCGCGGCAGACAACCTTTGGTACCGGTTCACATTACAAACCGGTACCAAAGCTCTCTCGCCCTGCGCTCTCCTGCGTGCCCACATGGAGGATCTTTTAATACCGGTTCGTAAGGAGCCGGTACCAAAGGGTGGGCCTTTTGTACCGAACCTTTTGTACCGGTTGCTTAACCGGTACAAAAGACCCTCTGGAACCGGTATTGATGAGCGATTTTCTACTAGTGTATGTGACACTTTTTTCTGTAAAACATGTACTCTTTAAAGCATAACCATTAAAATTAAGATCAATGTAACATATATTTTTAGCTTATGTGGTTTAAGGTGGTGGTTATATTAGAGATCCTTATATTTTTTATGAATTTTTTTGCCACTGATTTATCTAAATACGCGACACATTTTAGTATATAAATGAACCTGAATAATCTAGACAAATCTGCAATAAATAATTCAAGAAAAGGAGTATTTTTTATTAACGCATGCACTGCGTATGCAATTTCTTATTTTAACGGACCCTGGTAGAGCATACTAATGTACATTAAATGACGCAACTAGAATCTTCTTTATGTTGTCAATCGCTGATCAAATATCAATTAAATGCATTGTCCCATTCAAGAAATAAAAATAGATGTGTTGGTTCCAGTATGTGTGGTAGACAAGCACGTAACACATGAGCCACTTCTTTTTCTCTATTTTATTTTTGCGAATTCTGCCGACGTGTTATGTCCGATACATGTGGTAGACAAGCATGTAACACATGAGCCACTTCTTTTTCCCTATTTTATTTATTTGAAAAATTCTGCGAGCATGCCTATTTATGCTAGTGTATGTCCATAATAGGCTTGTAAGTGGCACTTTTTTACGTAAACATGTACATTATCAATCTTAACCACTAAAATTAAGATCAATGTAGCATATATTTTAAGCTTATGTGGCTTAACGTGCGGGCTCTATTTGACATCCATATATTGCTTTTAGTAGATAATAGATAATAGATAATAAATGATTAGTTAAATTTTCATCAACCAATACCCAACCCCACATTGCTATTCTACATTTTAGCAAATAATGTAGCACAGAGTCGAGACCCAACGAGTTATTGCTGGACTAATCATGGCTCCGATTTTAAGCTTGGTACCCCAAGTCTTACCCTAGTTATGCCAGCGCTAACAAGGTAATTGTGCACATGCTTATGTGGGAAGTACACATAATGTGAGAACACATTTAAGGAAACCTACCAATATAGGATCCATATTAGTAGAAGATTTTTGTGTAGGTAACAGAAACATGAAAACGGTTCAAATATGGACACTGATTTTTGTATAGGATCCCAGTTGTTCTGATGTTTTTTCGTAAGGATTAAATTTGTAACAGACGATCAAATTTTCCGGTTTGAAAAATACATATGTTAGTAATTTCCACCTAGCTCTTACATATATAAATATACAAATATCATAGTGGAGAGAAAAGCATACAAAGAAAAATAGGTGCACAAATTACTATTGCCGAGGACCTGTCTAAATCTAGCTAAGCTTGAACTTATATAAGTGTGTTGGTAATTTCCCAGTAACCCATACAAATTGTTCAAGTAACAGAAATATATATTCCATATGAAAAGCGTTCATATGAAAAGCGTTCATACCGTGATAGAGTCGCGACCGACCCAGTTGAGCTCGATGTGTCTCCTCACCTCGTCGTCCATCTTGCGCACGTATCTCCTCACCATGTCCGGCCTCAGGTATCCCTGCAGGGCGCCGCGGACCTGCTTCAGCTCGTCGCCGGTGAGCGTCAGCACCGACCGCCCGACGAGGGTTCTCAGCGCAGTGGTCTGCGTCAAGATGAGCCCGTCGTTGCTGAATATGAACCGGTTCGCCGCCGGCCCGGCCAGCAGGACCGTCGGCGAGCCCAGCAGCGACATGATGGAGACAGGGCCGTATTTCTTGATCCGGTCTCTGAACCATTGGTCGTCGGTGTTGCTGCGGAATGCACGGAGCAGGGAGAAGGTTCTGCCGATAATCGGCACGCCGAGGCTACCGGGAGGCAGGTTGTAGGCTGAGTAGTACCTGTTGCGTCTGTAGAGGAGTAGGAGGATTGCAGGTACCAGCGACGCAACTAGTGCCCCGAGCACAACAATGGCGTAAGCCATAGGAGATTATACGGTGACGACTTGAGGTTAGGTCTGCCTGGTTCTGTGGGTAAGCTTTATAGGAAAACCGAACGAATGTCCACTGAAGGCTCACTTTGCTAGAGCGAATTATAGCTGTTTAACTTATACTCCCTCCGTCCTTTTTTAATTGACTCAGATTTAGTACAACTTTGTACTAAATCTGAGTTAATTAAAAGAGAACGGAGGGAGTATATGCATGAGCTTAAACACTACTTAGAGCATCTCCAGCAGGCGCGCTATAAGTTGGCGCGGTATCATAGTTTAAAATAGCCGGCTATAGCCTTTCCCGCATGGTGCGGCTAACTGCATTAGCCCGCTAAAAGGTGTTAAAGTCCTTAAATAGCCGGCTATAGTCAGGCTATAGCCAGATTATAGCTGTTTTGGGAGGCAGCGGCTATATCCTGTAGCCGGCTATTTTAAACATTGCGCGGTATATGACGATGCCGCCGCTGTAAACCGTTGCCACGCGGCGGAGCGGTTTCCCCCCCACCGGGGTGCGCCATTTTGCAGTGCGCGTTGGCGCGGTAAAATAGCACCTTCACCGGACGCGCCATTTTGCAGTGCGCGGGCGCGGCGCAAACAACAAACACACAACTATGCATCCAACAAGAACAAACAATTATATAAAAATTCACAAATAAAATGTACCATCCAAATACAATACATTGTTCACAACAATACTTCACACCAAATACAACACGTCCAACATACAACAATACAACATAGTTTTGAGACAATACAACACATACTTTTCAAACAAATACAACAAGTATGCAACTATTGTTGTCCATTCCAATTCCACCATTCTTCCATCAGATCTTTTTGAAGCTCATCATGTGTGTCGTTGCGCCGAATAGCATGGTATGAGGCAATGAACCGGACAATTTATGTGCGGACCTCCTCACTTGCACGGGAACCCCCATCAAATCGTAGTGGGTATGATCCACATCTTTTCCGCGATCATCCTCTATAATCATATTATGCATGATGACACACGCGGTCATGATATACCAAAGGCATTCTTGGTCCCAAAATCTAGCCGGTCCTCTAACAATGGCAAATTGGGCTTGCAAAATCCCAAATGCTCTCTCTACATCTTTCCTAGCCGCCTCTTGTACATTGTGGAATTGAGTTTGCTTCTTACCTTTTGGTTGAATAATCGGCTTCACAAATGTTTGCCACCTTGGATATATACCGTCGGCGAGGAAGTAGCCATAGTTGTACTTGTGGTCATTTGCTTCAAACTCCACCAATGGACCTTCTCGCATTGCAAGTCTTGTCATTAGTGGTGACCATTGAAGAACATTGATGTCATTGCAAGATCCAGGCATTCCAAAAAAAGCATGCCATATCCAAGTCTCTTGGTCGGCCACCGCTTCAAGTACTATGGTGGCATCCTTCTTGTAGCCTTTGAATTGTCCATGCCATGCCGCTGGGCAATTCTTCCAACTCCAATGCATACAATCAATGGAACCAAGCATACCGAGAAACCCCCGGTTGGCGTTGATCTCCAAAAGCCTTGCCGTGTCTTGAGCATTGGGAGCTCTCAAGTATGTGGAGCCAAAGACATTGACAATTGCAACTACAAAGCGCTTCACACACAAGATAGAAGTGCTCTCTCCCATGGCCAAATGATCATCAACTAGATCCGCCGGTATACCATACGCCAACATACGCAAAGCGGCGGTCACCTTTTGATATGTGCTGTGACCAAGTTCTCGGGCGGCATTTCTCCTTTGCTCAAAGAAGCGATCATACTTGGTCACCTCCGTTGCAATATGCTTGAACAAGTTGAGACTCATCCGAAAACGTCGCCGAAAATAGCTTTCGGGGAATATCGGATTCTCATTGAAGTACGACCGCATCAACTTTTCATGCCCTTCAATCATTTCTCTCCACAACTTCTGTCTACCGAACACCGATCCACCAAATTTTGGCTTCTTAACGGCCCGGTATGCTAATAGTAGCGATATGTTCTCCTCTTCCTCTTGGTCAAACTCGTCGTCCGATGAATCGTACGATGAACTCTACAAACATATATATGAAATTACTTAACTATAACTAACTATTGTAGCTAATTGGTGAGTAAAAATCACATGCTAATGGAGGCCGGCCGGCGGAGGTGCATACCTTGCGAGCAAATGGGCGAGCACCATGGGCGCGCCATGTTGTTAGCAAGCTCGAGGACGACGACGGCGACATGTCGACGGCGGCGCGGAGGAGGAGCGCCGACTACAGCCCGTCGCTGGCGGCGGCGCGAGTGTCACAGTGCGGCGGAGCGGCCGCCGCTGCCAGGAGGGGGTGCGGGCGAGGCGGATCTACGCCGCGGCGGCGCGCAACAGCGGGGGCGTTCACGGAGTCGACCGGCGGCGGCTGGATTTCGCGCCGGCGGTAGGTGGGGAAATGAGGGCGCGGGTGGGGGAAATTTCCAGCCGTTGGCTTTTCGTGCGGGCGCGGAGCGTTGCCGCGCGCTGTAGCCGACGCGTCACATATGCCGCTCCGGTTTGTGCAAAACACCGCGCGCCCTAAAAATTTTACAGCGCTGCGCCGTTTACCGCGCCTGCTGGAGCGCCTGATTCCCTCCCGCGCGCGGTATACCAGCCGTTTTTTTGCAGCACGGCCTATATAGCGCGCCTGTTGGAGATGCTCTGAGTAATTTATTTATTTTTACGAATAGGACTGTGGCATTAAAAGAAACAACGAACAGTACAAAGCACCCCAAGAAAAACGAAAATTACAACGAGATCTTTGAGAAGCCCTTCATCTTCAATCTCCAGATCGTGTCGACGACACACCGCAGCTACCGCTCCTCCCTGAGTCGGCCTAATGTTGTTGGTTACAGACGGAAAGTCGCCGAACGGGTCCAAAATACCACATCCGCCCTAGAGACGAAGAAGAAGGAAAAACTGCCGATGAAGCTCCTTGATGATCCTAAGATCCCACATCCAGACGAAATCCTCGAAGACCACACCACTCCCACAAGCCACTTGCACTAGTAGAAAAAGGGGCTTCCGTCTAGACTTTTAGTACCGGTTTCCTTACGAACCGGTACTAAAGGGTGCATTAGTACCGGTTGCACTTCTCAGGCCTTTAGTACCGGTTTGTAAGGACCTTTAGTACCGGTTCGTGTCACGAACCGGTACTAAAGGTTTTTCTGCTCCCCACGCCTTTTTTGCTTTGTAAAATACAAATGAAAATGAAAGAAAATTCAAAAAATAAAATGTTTTCAGATTCTTGTAAGTTATGCAACCTACTATTCGGTGAAATTAAGAAATTCGAATTTTGACTTTTTTTGCAAAAAAAGTTTGAAAAATGGTAAAATCGCATTAATTTTTGCATACGACGTCGGAAAAATGCGTATAATATATCAAAATCATCGCGAGAAAAAGTTACATCCGAATTCACCTGGGTTTACCCGGTTAGCCAATTTTTAGATTCTCAAAATTCCAAATGAAAATATGAAAGCAAGAAGATTTTAGTTTTTTTCCAGAAATTTAGAAATTTAGATATTCTTTATTTTTAAAAAATTTAAAATTAATTATTATAAGATTTTTTGAGTCCTAAAATATTACTATTACTTTTAGCAAATTATAAGATTTTCAAATTTTCAGGTTTTAGGTTTGGCAAAAAAATATTAATTTTTTTAAAAAATAATTAAAAATAATACAAATTATAAAATTTAATTTAATTTATTTATTCAACATTATTATTACATCATTACTTTTGTCTATTAAAAGAATTATTTGGATTTTAAACAATAAAGAAGTGTGACATCGACCAACATGTTAATAGGATTGATATGATAGTACTATCACATACATGCGCGCGAAGCACTTGGAAGTGGAACGGGATGGAACTCGGAAGTTAAGCGTGCTAGTGCGGGAGTAGTGTGAGGATGGGTGACCGACCGGGAAGTTTGACCACGGGTAAGTAATTTGACTAGAGATAAAGTGTAGTTAGAGACTAACGAAAATACTAGAAATTGTTGCATCTACTCCTAGTTTGGACATATTGTAAGTATTATAAGACTTTACATCGTCTCCTTGTTGTTCAAACACCTTAACCAGAAAATATCTAGACTCTAGAGATCAATCATGCAAACCAAATTTTAACAAGCTCTTTGTAGTTCTTCATTAATGGGTACAAGGTACATGATGCAAGAGCTTAAACTTGATCTATATGAGCACAACAATTACCAAGTATCAAATTATTCAAGACATTATACCATTTACCACATGCAGCATTTTCTGTTTCCAACCATATAACAATGAATGAAGTAGTTCAACTTTCGCAATGAACATCAAGAATAAAGCTAAGAACACATGTGTTCATATGAACCAGCGGAGCGTGTCTCTCTCCCATACAAGCATGATGGATCATATTTTATTCAAACACAAACAAAAATAAAAGCACATAGATCTCCAAAGTACATAAGATGTGACTGAATAAAAATATAGTTTCAAGGGAGGAACCTGATAAATTTTTCGATGAAGAAGGGGATGCCTTGGGCATCCCCAAGCTTAGATGCTTGAGTCTTCTTGAAATATGCAGGGATGAACCACCGGGGCATCCCCAAGCTTAGAGCTTTCACACTTCTTGATCACCTTGTATCATCCTCCTCTCTTGACCCTTGAGAACTTCCTCCACACCAAACTCAAAACAACTCATTAGAGGGTTAGTGCATAATCAAAATTCACATGTTCAGAGGTGACACAATCATTCTTAACACTTCTGGACATTGCCCAAAGCTACTGGAAATTAATGGAACAAAGAAATCCATCAAACACAGCAAAAGAGGCAATGCGAAATAAAAGGCAGAATCTGTAAAAATAGAACAGTCCGTAAAGACGAATTTTAAAGAGGCACCAGACTTGCTCAGATGAAAATTCCCAAATTGAATGAAAGTTGCGTACATATTTGAGGATCACTCACGTAAATTGGCATAATTTTCTAAGTTACCTACAGAGAATTAGGCCCAGATTCGTGACAGCAAGAAATCTATTTCTGCGCAGTAATCCAAATCTAGTATGAACCTTACTATCAAAGACTTTACTTGGCACAACAATGCAACAAAACTAAGATAAGGAGAGGTTGCTACAGTAGTAACAACTTACAAGACTCAAATATAAAACAAAGTTACTGTAGCAAAATAAACACATGGGTTATCTCCAAGAAGTTCTTTCTTTATAGCCATTAAGATGGGCTCAATAATTTCAATGATGCACTCCCAAGAAATAAGAGTTGAGGTAAAAGAGAGCATCAAGAAGAAAATTCAAAACACACTTAAGTCTAACCCACTTCCTATGCAAAAGAATCTTGTACACAAATGAATTCATGAAGAACAAAGTGACAAGCATAAGAGGATAAAACACGAGTAGCTTCAAGATTCTCAACATAAAGATGGGAAACTTAATATTATTAAGATGCCTATAACCATGTTTCCCTCTCTCATAATAACTTTCAGTAACATCATTGATGAAATCCACAATATACCCATCACTTAAAACATTCTTATCATGGTTCATATGCATAGAAGTATCATTAATTTTGGCACAAGAAGAATTCTTCTCATTAATAGTAATTGGAGCAGGATTATTATCAAGAATTTGAACATGGTAAACAAGTTGCATATTAAGGGAATTGTTTTTGGCAATCCAATCATAACTATGACAAGTTTCATAAGGATAGTTATAACTTATATCATAGCATTCTTTATAATAATCATCAAAGGTCGGAGGCATAATGTCGTCATAAGAAATAGAATAGTTATCTTTCACAAGTAGGTTCATCCGTGACCATACCATCATTGTTGCAAGAAGGAGATGCATCAAACACATAATGATCAGTAGCAAAAGGATTTTCAAACACCTCTTCCCCAAGCTTAGAGTTTTCTATATCATTATGGGAGGAAGCATGGATAGCACTGATACTATGGCAATTATTATCATCATCATTTTCAGAATTAGTTTCCCAGAGATTTGCAATATCAAAAGTAGTGTGCTCTTTCAAATCATGATCACTAATGTAGGTAAAGGGCATAGGAAGATCATTGTACTCAGATTCATTATCATAATAATCATTAGGAGCAACATACTTACGGTTACCTATCGTTATCTCATTCACGCGGGGATATGCCATTACCTCTTTCTCTTTATTCTCCTTCTTCTTCTTCTTCTTCTTCTTCTTCTTCTTCGTTCCCTTCTTCTTCTTCTTCTTCTTCTCTTCCTTCTCCTCGTTCCCTTCTTTAGGAGGAAGAGGCTTGAAGGGTGGCTTGTCCGCATAACCTGATTTACTTTCAGAAACAATAGAAGAAACTTGGGAGGATTCCTCTTTTTCATTAATTAGTTCAAAACACACAACGGTCCTATCATATTTTGGCAAGGTGTCATCTTCTAAAATATTTTGTATGTAAGTATTTGTATGGCTATTATCAATGCAATAAGAAAAACACCCATCCAGGACATCATCAATATCAAGATCACTCATATGTAACAAAGAGATTTTTCTTGATAGCTCTTCACACCACAAAAATAAAGTAAGTTCATCATGCTGATTAGGAGTAATTTCATCATCACAATACAAATTTGTAGCACTCATGGGGTTCAAATTATCATTGGAGGAGCATTGAAAATTAAAATGACCCACTCCATGGCAAAGTTCACAAATAAAAGGATAGAGGGCACAAACTTTTTTACCAAGATCATCTAGAGCCCTAAACCACTTTCTAGTTTTTTCATTAATATGATGGATGCAATATTCATCTTTGATTTGATTAATTCCACAGGGTCTATGCATTCCACAAAAATTAACATGCTTATAAGAAACAAAAGTTTGGGCATGTTCATTGCAATCATCCTTTATGCAAGTGTCTTTAAAAGGTTTATGATACTTATCAAAATTCTTCCTAGGCAATTCAAAATGAGAGGCAAAAGCTTTATAAAGATTTGCAACAACTTGAGAGTCAAGACCATAAGTAGCACTCATACTTCGAATTTTATCAGTATCCATAAAAGTTTCAATGCATTCATAATCATAATTTATACCTGACTCTTTACCTTTGTTGTTCTCCCATCCTTCAGTGTTCTCCTGAATCCGATCAAGAAGGTCCCTTTTAAACTCTTCTTCATTGCGTGTAAATGATCCAGAACAAGTAGTATCCAGCAAGGTTTTATCCTGAAAAGAAAGTTTTGCATAGAAATTATCAATAATGATATTACCAGGAAGCTCATGATTGGGGCATTTGAGCATTAAAGACTTCAATCTCCCCCATGCTTGGGCAATACTCTCTCCATCATGAGGCCAGAAATTATATATGCGGTTCCGGTCTTTGTGAATTTCACTTGGAGGATAGAATTTAGAATAAAATAGAGGCACAATATCCTTCCAATCAAGAGAATTCCCATCCCTCAGCAGTTTGTACCAATGCGCCGCTTTACCAGACAGCGACAAATAGTTTCTTTTTCACTTCATCCATAGAGATACCTGCACACTTGAATAACCCGCATAATTCATGCAAAAACAGTAAATGATCTCCAGGATGGACAGTTCCATCCCCTTCATAGCGGTTATCCATAACATGTTCAATAATTTCATAGGTATTTTATATGAAGCACTTTCAGTAGGTGGATTTAAACTATCAGAAGCATCATTAGAGTTATCGCATATGGGAGATAAAGCATTATCAGAGCAAAATATTTCTTCCAAAGCTGAGGGGCAAAAAAGATTATTTTTATATAAACTAGCTTCCCCAAGCTTATACTTTTCCATAGCATTAGCAGTAATTGCATTCATACTAATAACATTGCTACTATCATGCAGATAAGGTTCCATAGGTTTTTTAATTTTCACATCAAACAATTCATATCTTAACTCAGGAAATAGTACAAAAAGCTCACAGATGTTTTCCATTATGCCTTACTAGTGTTTAACAAGAAACAAAAAGATGCAATTGCAGGATCTAAAGGAAATAGCTTCGAGCACTCACACAATGACAACAGAAAAGTACTTATACCTGGGACCGGAGTATGAGTGCCTTTTACCTTTCCTCCCGGCAACGGCGCCAGAAAAGTGCTTGATGTCTACGGGTGCTTCTATTCTTGTAGACAGTGTTGGGCCTCCAAGAGCAGAGGTTTGTAGAACAACGAGCAAGTTTCCCTTAAGTGGATCACCCAAGGTTTATCGAACTCGGGGAGGAAGAGGTCAAAGATATCCCTCTCAAGCAACCCTGCGATCACAATGCAAGAAGTCTCTTGTGTCCCCAACACACCTAATACACTTGTCAGATGTATAGGTGCACTAGTTCGGCGAAGAGATAGTGAGATGCAAGTAATATGGATGAGTATGAGTGGTAATAGCAATCTGAATAAAACATGGCAGCGAGTAAACATGCAACAAAACAAGTAAACAAACGGAGATTCGATGCTTGGAAGCAAGGCCTAGGGATCCTGCTTTCACTAGTGGACACTCTCAACAATGATCACATAATAGAACCACTCTACACTCTGTTGTTGGATGATGAACACCACTAATTGTGTAGGATTACACGAACCCTCAATGCCGGAGTTAACAAGCTCCACAATATTCAATATTCATGTTTAAATAACCTTAGAGTGCAAGATAGATCAACACAATTACACCAAGAACTAACATAGCATGCACACTGTCACCATCACACTATGAAGGAGGCATAGATCACATCAATACTATCATAGCAATAGTTAACTTCATAATCTACAAGACATCACAATCATAACCTACGCCAAGTACTACACGATGCACACACTGTCACCATTACACCGTGGAGGAGGAATATAGTACTTTAATAACATCACTAGAGTAGCACATAGATGATATTCAACTAGATCACATAAAGAGAGAGATGAACCACATAGCTACAGCGGAGCCCTCAGCCCGGGGGTGAATTACTCCCTCCTCATCATGGAGACAGCGATGGCGGTGAAGATGGCGGTGGAGACGGCGGTGGAGATGATTCCGGGGGCAATTCCCTGTCCCGGCAGGGTGCCGGAACACAGACTTATGTCCCCCGAATTGGAGTTTCGCGATGGCGGCGGCTCTGGAAGGTTTTCTCTGGTTTCGTCGAACGGTGTCGAGGATTTAGGTCAGGGACGACTAAATAGGCGAAGAGGCGGAGTCGGAGGGCCCACGGGGGCCCACACACTAGGGGGGCGCCCCCCCCCTTGGCCGCGCCGCCCTGTGGGGTGGGGCCCCCCTGGCTCCCCTCTGGCCCTTCTTCGGTGCTCTGGAAGCTTCCGAGAAAAATAGGATGTTGGGCGTTGATTTCGTCCGATTCCGAGAATATTTCCTTTCTAGGATTTCTGAAACCAAAAACAGCAGAAAACAACAACTGGCACTTCGGCATCTTGTTAATAGGTTAGTTCCGGAAAATGCATCAAAACGATATAAAGTGTGAACAAAACATGTAGGTATTGTCATAAAACTAGCATGGAACACAAGAAATTATAGATTTGTTTGGGACGTATCAAGAGTCACGGGCCAGGTGCTATGGCTGGAGCTCTGCTCGCCAAAAGGATTCATGTTGTACTTAGACCAAATCTTATGTTCCTTGCTCAGCTTCAAAATCTTTGAACTCTCTGTCGATCTTTCTCCATTGTGTTCCATCTGCGGGGTGTCTCAACTCCCCGTCCGACTTACGGTCCTCTTTGTGCCATCGCAACAACTTGGCATGCTCTTTGTTCCTGAACAGTCGTTTCAACCGTGGTATTATAGGAGCATACCACATCACCTTGGCGAGAACCCTCTTCCTGGGTTTCTCGCCCTCAACATCGTCACCAGGGTCATCACCTCTGATCTTATAACGCAATGCAGTGCATACCCGATATTCATTCAAATTCTCGTATTCACCGCGGTAGAGGATGCAGTCGTTGATGCATGCATGTATCTTCAGAACCTCTAAACCTAGAGGGCAGACAACCTTCTTTGCTTCGTACGTACTGGCGGGCAACTCGTTATTCTTTGGAAACATATTCTTCAACATTTTCAGCAAGTTTTCAAATCCTGAGTCAGCTACACATTCATGTGCCTTCCATTTCAGTAAATCCAGTGTGCAACCAGCTTTTTCAGACCATTATCACATCCGGGGTACAGCGACTTTTTGTGATCCTCTAACATGCGATCCAAATTCTCCCTCTCCTTTTCAGTTTCGCAGCGTCTCCGTGCATCAGCAATGGTCCGACCAAGATCATCAACGGGCTCATCACATGCCTCTTCTTCACCTTCCCCTTCACCTTCCCCTTCACCTTCAGCATCCTCCATGAAAGTATCACCGAAATGATCAAGATAGTTTTCATCGATGAAATCATCCCCTTCTTCATCTTCTTCCTTTATAACCCCTCTTTCTCCATGCTTGGTCCAACAATTATAGCTTGGCATGAAACCGTGCCGAAGCAGGTGCAGGTGAACTTCTCTTGAGGAAGAGTAACCCTTCTGATTCTTACAATCAACACATGGACATATAACAAAACCCTTTTGCTTGTTCGCATTAGCCACTACGAGGAAATCTTTCAAACCCGTAGTGAACTCGCCGGAGAGTCGGTTACCGTACATCCATTGCCGATTCATTTGCATTATTATAATATAAAATATATAATTAACCATCATGCATTTGTTAAACTAACTAGCTACAAACAATAGAAATTAAACAATGAACTACACACATGCATATTTTATCAAGAAAAAAGTCCATTTTGCATCCTTCAACTTTGTGCATAGTTCACTTTTCGTCCTAAATGTTTTATTTGGTACAAAATAGACCCTAAACTTTGTCATCCCGTTCACATGTCTTGTTCTTCTGATTTTCTTTCGTAGATGTAGACCAGGTTGAAGAAAGAACAAAAATCAGACCGGAACAAAACTAATGCTACACCAGAACCTTGAATCCCACTCACGCGTGAGAAAGAAAAATAGGATGGTAACTAACCTGCCTTGGCAGCCTCGTCTTTCTGCCGCTCAGCGATTCTCACGTAAAGGGCAGCAACAACCCTAGTAGCGCCGTCATCAACCTCAGCATATCGCCCGGCCGGATGCACCCACTAGGCGTATGTGAGGGCAGAAAGGGAGTGAGAGGTTGAACTGCTTTGTTCATCACAATTGCAGACTGATAGGAACATCATCTCCATTTTCAACCACAATGGTAGTTAAAAGATTGTTGTGCGTTTTCGTTACATCCAACTTGATCTAGTGGTGGGCATCGCAATGGACAATTGGGATGTCAGACGAGCGACAGATGCCGATGTTGAGTAGATAGATAAATTGTGATGACCTACTCAAGCCAGAGGATTGTGGATTTATTTTGGCTGAAACCGGCTAGGTACAATTTATTTTGGCAAAAGGTTGGGTATTTTCACCATGGTTTTCATATTGGTTGATTATGTTTCGTATCTTTTCCAAAAAAATATCGGCAGAACCAGACGTTTGAACAAGTTGGTAAAGTTTAGGGTCTCTTTTGGACGGAATGAAACATTTGGGATCAAAAGTAAACTTGTGTGAAAGTTGAAGGACGAAAAATGAACTTTTTTCTTTTATCAATGACACATATGAAAGGTTCAAGTTGCTAACCGCGATCGAGGAGGAAAAAATAAATGAGGAAGCTCAAGTGTGGCTCCGACACTTCATATCATGTTTGTTTCATGCTCTTGGGGCATTTCATCAAACACTTTGTGTGCATAAGAGGAGCCAAAAGCAAACCTAACACCCCCTTGTGAAGTTTGTGAAGAGAAGTGGCACCAAATGGCTAAGTGCAGTGGGCTGAACGGTATATATAGGGGTGGGGCTTTAGTCACAGTTGGCCCGGCCAACCGCGACTAAAGGCCTTCGGCACTCTTAGTCGCGGTTGGCCAGGCCAACCGCGACTAAAGCTCCTACCGTCCACCAGATGGCCACCGAGCGCCCTGGGCCCAGGCCTTTGGTCGCGGTTCGCCTCCCGAACGGCGACTAAAGACTCCATTAGTCGCGGTTCCTATATTTTCGCGACTAATGGGGCTGGACGGAAGCCTCTTTTTCTACTAGTGTCTCTATCTATCTACCTCTCCGGCTATCTCTCTCTACATGTATGTGTATGTTGAAAGGGGGAGTTGAGACACGTCCCACCGGGATTATTTCAGAGTAAGATTAGTTGCAATTGAATCTCATGGTGCAAGTGCAATTAGATACTTTCTTAACATTAGTTATCTATCATGAGTACTATTGTTTTGATGCAAAATTAGTCATCATTTTGGCTTATATCATGGAAAATTACAGCGCACAGAACAAGAATGCAATTATGCGTTGAGCACGTAACACCAGATACTCCATGATAGAAAAATGACCTTTAAGAATTATTTTTTCATCAATGAGTAACATTTTCTTTCGAATGAAAACTATAGAGGAAGCACCGTCCTAGTGCTAAGTGTAAACAGGAAACCAAATTTGTATCTATGCGGATCTCTACCCTGTTAGTGGGGTTATAAATCCCCTCCATCAAGCGTCTGAGGTACGCTCACATCCTATATATCAATGTGTAACATCTGGCAGTAAACCATTAGAGTCTAATACATAGGATAATAACATGGCTAAGAGTATGAATTTTGTTCTATAGACCAAGTTACATCATGATAAAAGTGTCCTTGTAGTGTCACACGGTATGTTTAATCTGCATTACCGTGAAGCGGGTCCTCGGTGTATGCATATGTTGGCATGTCTATACTCATGTATCTCCTACTAGTTCTAAAATAATCATCAAGATGGTATGCAGAACTATTTATGTTCTTCATATGCTCCCAAATATATCATGTTTATCCAATGGTATACAAAATTCAGCTCTCTCCATCAACTTATATAAATATGTCTAAGCAAAATGATTAACAAATAATTCAATTTTAAAGAAAATTCTTAAGACATCATTATCGGTTGATCCATCATTACTTCTTAAATATATCATGGCCCATCATGCATCACATTTTCTCTGCGCATCGATGCCACGTCTAAATCTGTCACCGGTCTCATTTTGTGACACCGGTCAAGCTTGTGCCGATAACACCCTAAGCATTGCTTCCTCGCTTGATGCTGCTCACCTATTCGATCGGTGGTGTGTTTGTTTTCACTCCCCAGGCCGAGATCATGCCATAGTTGGTGTGCCTTCTATTGGAGGAGATAGCCCAGATATAATGATGTTATGTGTGTGTAGGAAATCCAGTCTAGAAGTAGTTCTACGGGGAGTTATATTGGGTTTATTTAGAGTTTAAAGGTTTGGGTTTATGGTGAATTTTATGATTTTTGTGGTTCAAAGTTGAGAGTGGTACATCATTGTCAAAGTTGAAACCAAGTTTGTCTTTTGAAGTGAAACAAGCTTCAGCTCTGCAAGTAGAAATGTGCGGTTCCAATGTTGGTTTCATGTTTTGTGCCGAAATATGTGATTTTTAGCACCTTTTGGAGCTGTCATATTAAGTGGGTATTTCTGATAGGACCGTATTTCTGATAGGACCGCCCCCATAAATCAGCCCTAGTAGATAATGAAAAAATCATTCCTACTGGTACCACGTTGTCTTCCCTACTTACTTCATTCACAATTACCTCGCATTCTAGGTTTTGTTGAAGTTAAACTTTATAAAAATTAACCAAATATTTTGAAAATAATATCAAGATTTACAATATAAAACTTATTGTATTAAAATCACAATGAAGTATATTTTCAAATTATATGCATTTAATATTATGAATGTTGATATTTCTTTGTTCTATTCTTGGTCAAACTTTATGACACTAACTAAATCCAGAAATGTGAGATAATTGCGAATGGTGGGAGTATATAACTCCTCGCATGTAATTGATCGCTAGACATGGTATACCAATAAGACATGATGGGTAGGTCGATCTCCTGGGTTTGCTAGTCTCATTGGCCCTGCTAGCCGCAACTACCTACATTGGCCGCGAGCGATACCCCTGGTTTGTATCAAAATGTTCTTTAACTAATCAAAATAACACTATTTATTTGGGAGACAATTGTGAACCGAGGGAATAATACTTTATTAGGTCCATATTATGTGGTCATTTGTGATGAGTATATCAAACCAAGAAAATATCGCATGCGTTACTAGCATGTTGTTAAGCAATCACTATTATATCAATGACTGATGTGATGTCTGGTAGCTCTGCTTGGCATGGATGAGAAATCATCGAGCTAATAATTCGGTCTATGCTCACAGCCGCTCACGGGTGTTGGTGCGCCACTGGTATTCCTCTGATCTAATAGGCCAAGAAAAAACATGTCAAAAATTTGACGGTAAAATCTAAAGAACTTCAACACTGATGCATTGTTGGACAGCCAGACAGGAGTGGAACGTGACTATGCAAAAAAGTTTTATTTGGTTCCAAGGGAACACAGTTCTTCTTCTTTTTGCCTTTTCTACCTGGCTTTCAACTCACCATGTATTCATGCCCAGGCTATTCATTTTCTTTGTCCTGCTCCATCTTACTCCTCGCTGTTACCCGCCGCTAGAGGTGTAAACGGATTGGATTGTATTTTGCTCTTCAAAAAAGGAATTCTTTTGATTCAACCATCTCTTTCTCAACTCAGCAACTTGACCATATCCTCTACCATATATTTTTTTCTCGGTTTCGGATTGGAGCGGATATTGATCAATTTCGGATTCGAATGCGGATATATCGGTGTGCGGATTCGAATCGAAAATGGAGCGGACTCAGACCCGAAAAAAAATAGTCGGATATATGGTCTAATCGATAGGTAGTTATAGTTCTTGCAAACCTTGAGAGAGATTTAAACTTTTAGTCTTGTGCAGTTAAGAAGAAAGAGACATAATGTACTAAAACTCAAGCATTGTTAGGAATTAAGATATAAACATGCTCGCCAAACGAATTTGGTAACTTAATAACTACTAACATTCCAAGATTAGCCTTTGCTTTTGACTCAAAAATCGGATTATCCGGTTTTAAATCTTTGGATTATCCTAATTAAATTTTGGATAATTCATATCCGCATGCTATTTGCTATATCGTATCCTATACCATATCCGGAGCATCACATCGAAATCGGATATCCTTATCCGCCGGATTCTTTAAAATCGGATATGGATACCTTAAAACGGGTTTAGCACTGGTTTCGGTACAAAAATTATCCTATCCGTTTACACCTCTAGCCGTCACGTATCTCTCCCGTGCATGAAGTAATTTATCACATGATGGCACGTAGTTCTCTGCATTCAACCAAAAGCCAGTTGAGATATATTCTGGCAGTAAACTCTTGTTCAGCATTGTCTCCTTCCATCTCCATAGCTAGCATAGTAAATATTCCTTACCATGGAGTCCAAGTACTCCTCATGAAAAAATAATGCCGTCCTCCAATCTAGCCACATATTTGAACACGTACATGGTCTTAATCATGCTAGGAGACAGAAGTTATTTTGCAAAATTCGTGTTATGTCCACACTAGAGACTCATAGACATAAAGGATCCGTTTATGATAGCTTCAGCTCATCCCATCTCATCTTCACTCCATCTCCAAACTCACATTTATTTCTATCTCTAGAGTTATAAAATTGTGTTTGGCTATCGAAACCAACCTAGGTTCAAATCTAATTCTGAGATATTTTGTCATGAAGCGACGAAATTTTTATATAGTTGGATCTAGTAGTATCAAGTTGTTGTACCGATCGATTATGTACCTATTTTATGTTTCATCACGTGTTTGATGCATGTAAAATGCATACATGAACTTTGTTCTTTATGATATTAAATTCTCACATATTTGCAACATATATGATGATAATGACATGTTTTACAATGATCCCCTTTATTTAGTTTATAACTTTGTAGAATAGAAATTCCCAGTTTCTCGTATTTTTCACTTTCAGAGACCTATACGAAGTCAAATTGACCTGAGATTTTTAGAGCGTCACTATTTCATCGGGAGAAGCACCCTGGAACTTGGAAGCACACCTGGATGGGCATGAGGCCCAAAAGAGGTCAGGTGGCACGCCCACACCCACCCTCTTTCGACCGTCGATCGTCCAATCAACTTGATTTTTTCGCCAACCGGTGTATTTTGACCTAAAAATCACAATATATATGGCCCCGAAGCGTTCTCGGGAGGAGAGCGCCGCAGCACACGTAAACAGAGACTGCAACAGCGAGGATTGGAGGAGGAAAATCCACCGGTATCACCGTCGGAGGGATCTCCACCTTCTCCAGCGTCTTCATCATTATCACCATGATCAAGGGGGAGTAGTCCACCTCTGGACTACGGGTTTGTGGCTGTAGCTTGATCTATTTCTCTGACGTTCTTCATACTTCTTAGTGCCATTTGAGCTTCCCTACATGTATGACTATATTTGTAATACCTATGTAGTGGATCCTTATTCTATAATATTGCGCTATGAGATCTAATCATATTATGTGCAAGAAGTATTGATAGATGCATATTATGTACCCCGTTTTTCAGTATGTATTCTGATCCAACTTATATTCAAGAGTGTGTGTGGGGTGATGTGTGTATTAAATAGAGTTATATGGCTTTAGTGATTGGATAGTGACAACAAATTCATGATCTATTATGGTTTTGCCTTTTCTTTTGCTATCTCACTAGGGATAAAGTGAATACATGTGCTATGTTTGTCACGTGACAACAGTGATGATCTTGTTCGTTGAAAGTAGCCTATTTGATATTCAAACATCATATCAAAGTAATTATGGCAATGATCTGTTAATTTTTAATACAAAATTGCATGAAGTTTTCTCTTTCTTGTGGAGTATAAGAGAGATGTGTTGCACCATCTCTATTTTATGGCGTGATGCCCATATGAATGTGTATCTTTCACATGTTATTATTTTGCATCTCATATCTCATTGATGAATTGCTATTGTCCACTACAAATTAAAAGAGACAATAGTCAAGTGAACCCATGAACCCTGTCCACTTTTTGTCATAAGAAACACATTTATCTTGCTTTTATCTTGTTTTCTATTTGCTGCACTATTTTAATCTGAAAATATAAAAATATTTTTTTATTTGCATCCAAAACACCAAAAACAATCAACCCTTTTACTTCTTTTACTTTACTTAGTTACTTTATTCTATCTAGTTTTTACTTACGTGAACCTTGTGCTTTACAACCACACAGCGGAGTTGGGGACACAAGGCTTTTATTTTATTTTGCAGAATTGCTAGAAAAAGAGAGGGAGAGAATGCTCTTTGCCCAGTTCCCCGAGAGTTTGATATAAACCCTTGAGTCATTCTTGTGGGGAAAAAATTCTCTGCTGACACAATACTCTACACTTGGAGTCTCAACGTCATCAGTGTTTCACGTGAAACTGACCGCTAAAGTGGTAATCCTAGGTCATACACGTGGAGGAATGTTGTTACCATTTCCACGTTATGAAGAAGCGGATAAAAATTCATCGATGCGAAAGGCCTAGGTTTTAACACAATACAAGAGGAATCATACGATTAACATATTGAGTAAAATATCTTTAAGCATGCCATATTCGAACAAGTATTCACAAAATATGTTGACAAAACAATGGACAACCATATGATAGAAATATGTGTAGTTTTTTGTGACAAAAAAAGGTTGCATTCTCTTGGAAAATATCAATGTAGATCTTGTTGCCGAATTCATCCTTGTGGGCTTTGCAGAAGACCGACATTGATATATCGATCAATTATGGAATGGTCCTACTGGATTCACTTCGAGAAATTGCATCTTGCTTGAACGGTTCACACCTAATTGTGATCTCAATCGCATTCTATTGAAGAGCACATCCATACATTGATGCTCGCGCGCGTCCTTATCATATTATGAATACACGATTGGTGCGCCATACTGGACTGTATAATGCCTGAGCGTGATAGATGCCACCACCTGTACTATTATTGGTGATTTGCTTGCATGCCCCTGGCTGAGATTAGCATACTATGGTCGGCGTGCCATCCGTTGGAAGAGATAGCCCAGATAAATTTTGCTCCCTCCATTTTAATGAATAAGGCGTTATCATTTTGTGTGTTTTTAATTAAGAAATATTTTAAATATATAAACATTACTCACAAAAAATTAGCATCATTAGGAAGTATTTTCCAATACAAATCCGAAGATACTAATTAACATACACTATAATTAATATCTTGGTCAAAGTTCGTGTGTCTTATTCACTAAAATGGAGGTAGTATGATTCAAGGAAAATGATAAGGAGAGGCGCCGCACAGTCGCTTGCGCGTGCGGCTGCACGTCTTCGCATCGCGCCCATAAGGCGCTGGCGCGTACGTCGCTATGTACAAGGGCAGCACCTGCGTTTTTGTGTGCGGCATGAGCGTCCCGTTCAGATTATTTTTCGCTTCTGCAGTGCTACGCTGGCTATATTGTGCCTCTTCTGTAAACAGTGCGCTGGAGGAAAAGCTGGAGCATGTGGGGTGAAGTAGTAGGCATGCATGCCATTTCCTTTCCTAACGTCCATAGCTGATAGCTCTAGAATTACTATTAGTGTTTAAACTAGAATACTTTATTAATTATATTTTCAGATGTAATAGACTAGTACTGTACCTGGTACGAGCATAAAGGTTATTTTTTTGGATTGTTATTACAATGGAAAATTTGTGCTCCATGTATGTTGTAGTAACCATAGAACATGAGAGTTGGATTGTTAAAACCTGGTAGGTGTATAAAAAAATCTGGTAGCTGCGAAAAGAAATCTATAATTCTTCTCCAAAACTAGAGCTGTATTTAAAAATCTGATAATTGCTCTAAAAAACCTGATAGTTGAGTTAATTTAATATGGCAGCCGATAAAAATCTGTTGAATGTTGCACTTAAAAAATCCAGTTGTTGAGTCAAATTAATCTGGTAGTCGATTTAAAAATCTGGCAGTTGCTCTCAATATAACACGATAGGTTAGTCAAATTAATCTGGTAGCATAATAAAATAAATTTAATATTTTCAAATCTTGTAATAGCTCTTGGAAAAGCTCGCACTTGAGTCAAATAACATGTAGCCAAATTTAAAATCTAGTAACTGCCCTCCAAAAACCTGATAGTTACATTAAATCTGGCAGTTGCATAAAAAACATGAATAATACCCTCTAAATTAATCTGCATAGTTATATTACATAACCTGATCATCGTTTCATAAGAGCTAGTAGCTTTTCATCAAAAAAGTTATGGATGCCCTAATCGTTTTGCATGCCCGTCAGACAGCCAATGGAGTTAAGCATGAGAAACTCACATGCATGCGCTGCTACTTGCATGTGGTGATTTGTTTATTCCAAGTCATTGCGTGATTTTCTAGCCTAGCCTGCAAAAGCTTGCCAGCCTGTCACAACACGCATGCGCGCTATTCGCTGAGTTTAATTGGTTTACCACCCGCCGCACGGAAGCGCTAGTTGTGCGGCGCCGCCAGGTAGTCAGGTCCATGATTCAATCAATTGTTTCCGTGTGAGTAAAATTTAGAACTAGTACAATGGAGGTTTAGTACGTATTTGGTTTATTGGGAGTTGAAAGGCTTGGTTTTATGGTCTAAATTTAGGATCCAAAGTACAACGGAGTATTTGAGTGTGTAGGGGTTCTAATGTTAGTTTCTGTTTTGAGCCGCCACCTATGATTTTTAACACGTTTTGGAGCTGTGATATAAGGGCATCTCCAGCGGGGCGATGAAAAGGCGATGTGCGGCCGTTTGCGTCCGCGCTGACCGGAAATGCGTCTGCACCCAGCTCCAGCGGGGCGACGCATCGTGTCCGGGGCATTCACCGTGACCCAAACGCGGCGCAAATATGCGGCATGTTTGCATCTCCGTGGACGTTGCGCGGTCACGCCGAGCGTCCGCTCGCTTCCCCATGGGCCCGCCTGGCATCGACCCCGTATCAAGGGCATCGCTTCTGCGGCCAGTGCTTCCGTGGTCAGCGCTTCCGCGTCTGCGCCGCAGCCTTCGCCTTCAATGTCACGGCTGCCTGTTCTGCGCGCGCACTGGCGGGCGGCGGCTTGGCTTCTGCGCCGCCTTCAATGGCATCGTATCCCGCACGTGGCTGCCTTAAAAGTCGACCGGCACAGTTCTTGCCCTCGCCTACACTTCCACTCCCACTTCCACCGCCGGGCGCCGCCGCAGCACCATGGGAAAGAAGAAGAACGACTTCAAGGCGTCCGGCAACGGTACCAAGAAGGGGAGCGGACGCAGAGGGTGCTGATGCCCGTCACGGTGGGGAGGCTGGTGCACGGGAACTGGACGCCGTGCGACGCCTGGTCGGGCGTGCAATTGCCTGTCGGCTGGCGGCTCAGCTACCGCCGGGTGCCCGTCCCTACCGTGCCTGCGTGCGAGCCAGATAGGAGCGCCGAGATCCGGCGAAGGAGGTGGTACCTGCCGCCGGACCTCCGCGCTGATCCGGCGTACGCCATCGACTCCGACAGCTGGCGCACGTATCTCGTGTCCGAGAAGGATCGGAGGATGAGGGCGGGCTTCATGGGCGACAGGGACTTTCCCTTCGACCGTCCACCGCCGCCTCGTCCTCGAAGACAGCAGGCACCGACGCGTGCGCACCAGGCACCGACGCGTGCGCATCAGGCACCGACGCATGCGCAGTACGACGATGACGACGAATACGACGACGATGACGACTACATCGAGGCGCTGGCATATCACAACGAGGAGGTCAAGGATGACAGCGATGACTACGTCGCGGTCGTCTTCCAAGAATAGCAGCTGGCCATGGTGGAGGGATGCGAGTTCGAGTTCCCGGACAACATGACGGACGACGAGATGACGAAGCTCGGCCTCCTCGTCTCCGAGAACGACCGACCTGTGCAGCCGCCGCTGCCCCGGTACGCCACCGGCTTCATGCCGCCGGGCCTGTCGGAGGATGAAGCCCTACGGCTGGCGCTACAGGACTTGGCCGCGCCACAACCGCCGTCGTACAACCCATGGGCTCCTCCTCCGCCGCCACATCCCTGGGCGCCTCCACCGCCGCCACAGCCACAGCACTGGCCGCCTCCAACGCCGCCACATCCACAACCCTGGGCGCCTCCACCGCCGCCACAGCCACAACACTGGCCTTCTCCACCTCTGCCACAGCCACAGCCCTGGGCGGCTCCACCTCCAGCACCGCCGGCGCGCCCGGCGTACGTTCCGCCGGTTTCCAACTGGTCGTGGCCGGTACCGGAGCTCATCGTGCTCGACAGCGATGAGGAGAAGCAGTAGGCGCATGCGTTTAGGGTTTATTTTCATGTGTTAAACTATGTAAAGCATGTTTTCATGTTTACATGTTATAAAAAATGATTCTCGCAAAAAAATGCGTCGTGCCGTTGGAACCACCCGACGCAAACGGACGCCCGGTCGATTTAGATCATTTCGACCGACACAAACGGACGCGCGTGAACAATTTCGGACGCTGAAATGCGTCGCCTCACTGGAGATGCCCGAGGCCGGAATTTCCGAGAGGTCCAGGCCGAAAAATCAGCCTTAGCAGACAGTGAAAAATCAGTCCTACCAATGGGCCGGACGCCGTCCTCCCTATATAATTCCTCTGATGGAATTGATCGCTATGCAAATAAGACGTGATGGCTAGCTCGATCTCCTGGGTCCTGCTACTCGCATCGGCCCTGCTAGCCGCAACCGCCTACATTGGCCGCGACGCCGGACACGCGGCCGGAAACGTCGCCACCACGCACCTCCACTTCTACATGCACGACGCCTACGACGGCCCGTTTCCCACGGCCGCGCTCGTCGTCACGGGAAGAGCGCCGCTCTCATTCCCGCCTGACGCTAACGACGCCGGTGAGGCAACGCCACCCTCCGCCCACAGTCGCAGGTTCGGCGACATCGCCGTGATGAACAACGCGCTCACGGAGGGACCCGAGCGCGGCAGCGCGCGCGTCGGCACGGCACAGGGGTTCACCGTGCGCGTCGCGGAGCACGGCGCCGTGAACGACCTGAGCCTGTACCTGGTTTTCCAGGCCGGCGAGTACGCGGGCAGCTCGCTGTCGGTGAAGGGCAGGGTAGATACCGACACCGGGGTGCGCGAGTCGGTGGTCATCGGCGGCACCGGCCGCTTCCGGTTCGCCAGGGGCTACGCGCTCAGCAGGAGCTACGACTACGACTTGGCCAATGGAGGCGTCGTGGAGATCGACGTGTACGTTCAGCTGCCACGACTTTAACCATCTGTTTCTGTCTGTGTTCGCCGCATGACGTCGAGTGTGCATACTGAATTTGAAACGATGTCATTCCAGGAAATAAATACTGTACACATAATTCGCTATGTGGTCGCTACTCACTAGCTGGCCGACTTCGGCAGCGATTAGTGAGGTGTCTGCGCCTACAGATCGGCGAGGTCCCGATCTGCTCCCTATTTGATGCAGATACAACCATTCCAACTAGATCGACCATATATAGAAGGAAATGGATTGCTGGGCAGCTGGCAAATAAAGACCACCTTTTGTATTGTGCTCCGAATTAGCACGCATACATATGTAATCTATGTGTTCTTATGAAGAAGTACCACAAAGCGTTGCTACGGTCATATTTGACATATTTTTTAGGCCATGCATCGAGAATTCCACTACTTTAAATCGGAACCATATATATGGGGCGGAGACGGTGCCGGCTCTAGATTTTCAGAGATCCCAGGGCAAACTCTTTGAATGGGCCCTATGGAAGGAAAATGTGGGTTCCACACACAATGGATAAAATCGTTGTAAATCCTTAAGCATCGATAATTTTTAGGAAAACGCTTCAGATCCGGCGACCGATCGCTCGCCAGCGATCGGTCGTCGTCCCTCGCTCCGCGCGGCCCTTTATGGGCCTGGTTTTCGGCCCAACTGGAGTGTTGCTTTTTTTTTTAAGAAATGTACAGTATTGTTTCTAGATTTGTAACAATTAGATAAAAAATTTGTTGTAAACTCACACGACATATTTTGTAAGATTTTTCTAAGTGATATGTTACGAAAATGTGTGTTTCTTGATACGTTGTAAACGGATGACTTTTTTGTTGTAATTATTTGTGATTTTTGGTGTAATTGTTTTAGTCATGGACACTTTTTTTCGTAGAGATGTTGTATATGTTCGTTAGTTTTGTAACAAATGCATATAAAAGTTATAGAGAAAGCATGTCAGAGATGTTGTAATGTTCACCTGGACGTTTTGCTATAAATTATTTTGTTGTAATCGCTAATAATTTTTGGTAAAAATAGCTGGTGATTTTTGTTGTAATTTGATATATATAAAATGTGTTATTTTCAATCAAATGTTCACAGCCACGAACACATGTTTTTTTGTTGTTATAGCTTTTGATTTTTTATTGTAATTGTTGTCAATTTTTGTTGTAAACCAACCTATAGCAAAACAATTGTTGTTTAACCATTTTTTTATAATACTATATTGTTTATATTTTTTGTAATTTTTTGTTGTAATAGTACATTTATTTTGTAAGCGAAGTGAGATATTTTGTTGTAATACTTAGTATAAGGACCGCGGGTTAAGTTTCAGAAAAACAGGGGGCAAAATGCAAATCTCACACCGCGGTAAATTTCGGACGTCGGATCATGATCGTACGGCGCGGAGAACGACCGATTTTCGGCCGTCCCATCCGGCGACCGACGCGTAGCGTCCGCCTAATTTTTATTAGCTGCAATGCAAATATTTGATATTTTTTCCTGCTATTGTTCTGAGCCAACTACCATATAAGTTACGACGCACAAAAAAGAGAAATAACATGCTAACAAACATCCAAGCGATGTAACTAGATCTAACTATCTTCTTCAATTGTCAACTGAGTGAACCGATGAACGCTACCAGGCGGAAGCAGCTGCAAGTGTGTTGCAAAAAGAAAGACAACTCGATTGTCAGATGGCAACCGGGAACACCAAAAAAAAATTAGAGCATTGGTGATCCAGGAAATACCGATTGATCACTTAATTACTCTCTCCCTAATTCCCTACCCTAGGGCAAAACAGGGTCCATTCCGCGTTCTCAATGTGTGGGAAACTAAGAAGCGAGTTGGGGGAAAAGAATTGATTGATCTCGGAAAAAGAATTGAATGAAGCGCCACCATTTTCTATGCTTGTGCGTTGTGCCTGATGCAATCCGGCCTAGGAAAAGAAAGCGAACCAAAGGTCTCTTGTATCTGTGTCTAATGGGAGCCCATATATGCCGACCTGGTCGGTGTGTACCACCCACCACACACCCCACCTCGGGTAAATTCAATCGGGCCAATTTCCCTTTTTCTCAATTTTTCATTTTTTCTATAGCGAAAATTTTGAAATTTGAAAAAATTTCGAGGTTGACCATTTTTCAAAAAATGGATACTTTTTAAATTTTAATTTTTTATATTTGAACATTTCTAAAAAATGAATATTTTATTAAAAATATAAAACAATTCGATATCTGAACATTTTTTGAGACTGAACATTTTCGAAAATAGTTTTTCAAAAATAAACACTTTTCCAAATTTGAAACTTTTAAAATTTTAAAAATTTCAGTTAAACATGTTTTTCAAATCTGAACATTCATATAATCTGCACAATTTTGAAAATTAAACTTTATTTTGAATCTTAACAATTTTCAAATCTTAAAAAAGAAACATAAAGACAAAAGAAACAGAAAAAGGGAAAAAATAAAAAAAAACAGAAAAAACGTCAACGCCTAACTAGGCCGGTCCATATATACCACGCGGGGGGGGGGGCCGGGGGATGGTCCGACTTCGGTGTGCATACATGCTAGATGCAGTAGCGGAGCCACGCCTATGTTGTGTAGTCAATTGACTACACAGACTTTTGGCAATACAACCTTATAGTATGCAAAAAATAATTAAAAATTTATATAAATATATGTATTTGACTACACAACATTATAATGACTACACAAGGTTGATATCCTGGCTCCGCCACTGGCTAGATGGGCCTCTTTTCTTTATATTCTAGGTTGCATCTACTAACCAATGTTGGTCCCGTATTCTATACTCCGTCTGGTGTATTTGACATGAGCCCCTAGTTTTTTCGGCCCCAAACCGTCGCCAGAACCAGCCTTGAGTATGAGTCCAAGTCCAAGTTAGTCTGTAGTATTACGCAAGTGTGCCCTACATGAGTACTGTTAGGATATCCTTGTAGAACTAGGAGATCATATAGGAGTAGGTTTATCTGTTTGTGTGTGTGTGTGTATAAGTGCAGCTTGGGGCGTGGGTTTTCGTGACCACCACCGAGAAATACAGAAAAAAAAAATCGTGCGACATACACTCTTGGCCATAAGATTTTTGTGTGCATGTTTTGTTTACATAGATGTGATTGATCAGTGGTGAGTCCTAATCTCGACAGACTTGCCAGCATCCTTCAACAGTTTGGGGAGGTTACTAGTCTGGTAACCAATGTGGCGAAGAGCTCCATCGCCCCCATCCAATGCTCTAACATCGACATAGATGGAATTCTGGCAAACTTCCCAGCGGTCACAGTCCCCTTCCCCATAAAGTATTTGGGGTTGCCTATCTCTCTTGGACGACTCAAGAGGGCAGATATTCAACCCTACATCGACAAAGCGGTTGCACGCCTGAACCCTTGGAAGGGCAGATTCCTAAATCGCGCGGGTTGCACCGCTCTAGTTAAGTCGATGCTCTCCACTATGCCAATCTTCCTGTTGACGGCCTTGAAAGCTGACAAGGACATTCTTAAGGCCTTTGCAAAGATCAGTCGCGGCATGCTTTGGGCTTGTCAGGAGACGGTTCAGTGGAGGGAAGTGCAAAGTCAACTGGCAAAATGTTTGCCGACCCAAGGAGCTTGGCGGGCTAGGGATTATGGACTTGGAAAAATTCTATCGTGCCCTAAGACTCGGATGGCTTTGGTACGAATGGACAGCCCCAGAAAAGCCATGGGTGGGTTCAGAAACACCAATTGATGCCTCGGATTTGGACCTCTTCAACGCCGCTACTACAGTCACCATCGGCGATTGCGCAAAAGCCTCCTTCTGGTCTTCTTCTTGGCTTAACTGCACCCCACCTAAAGACCTGACCCCTCTTATATATGTGGCGTCTAAAAGAAAAAACCGGACTGTCCGAGGCGCCCTTGAAGGTCACAACTGGGTGGCTGACATTTCGGTTGAGGCTTTCACCGTCGATCATATGGAGCAATACGTTCGCCTTTGGGATCTCCTTTCGGCTGTTCAGCTATCGCCAGGCACGGAGGACTCCATAGTTTGGACGCTGACTCCTAATGGGTGCTATACGGCCAGCTATGCCTACAAAGCTTAGTTCTTGTCCGCTTTGCCTTGCTCTTTTGGCAACATCATTTGGAAGCTTTGGGCCCCACCAAAATACCGTTTCTTTGCATGGCTTGCAGTACAAAACCGCCTCTGGACTGCTGACTGTCTTGCCAAACGAGGATGGCCGCATCAACCTTCTTGTCAGCTATGCAGATGCTCCCCGGAAACGGCTCAGCACTTGCTCTTCGAATGCCGCTTCTCTAAGAGAATATGGATTGCTGCGGCTTCCTGGCTAGACTGCTCAGATCTTATCTGCTACCTCGGTGCGGGGAGGTCTAAAGTGATGGACTACTGGCATGCTATCGCAAAAACCCCCACCTCCTCTCCCAAAGGTTCACGAACTGCAATCATGCTTATCAGCTGGGAGATCTGGAAAGAGAGGAATGAGCGAGTCTTCAACAACAAATCTTCCTTGCCCTCGGTTTTCATGCAGAAGATCAACGATGAAGGAAAGGATTGGGTCCTTGCCGGCGCTAAGAGTCTGGCGGAACTTATAGGTTGATCGTGTTTGTACCTTTTAGGGGCGGGTTTCTTCTCTTCCCGCCTTATCCTTTTCTTTTATGGCTCTTGTCATCCCCTGTTTTCTTCTCCTTTATTAATATAAGGCAAAGGCTTTTTTACCCGTTTAAAAAAAACAATGGATCATCCCCTCGTGGTTGTGTGACTCTGTTCTTATCGGTCAATTATATGCCCGTATGTCCAAGGTTCAGGCATACTCCATGGAAAATATGGTTATGACACATTGTTGAATGAAAGATGGGTCGGGTTAGAGTTGCTTGACCCCCTTACAAATCATAGGATTTGAGTGGCATGTCCATAGTTAAGATTTGATACTTGTTTCCAGCAAAATCCTTCTAATTAGTGTGTTATAATGGTAGATGACTCTGAAAGACCGAATACCATGTTGTCACAACCAAGATTTGTTGAGATATATATGTCGATGTAAATTGACGAACACATAAAAATTACAAACCATGTGTGTTAGAGCATCTCCAGTCGCGTCCCCCAAACCGTCCCCCAAAGCGATTTGGGGCGCGCCGGACAAAAAAAGCGTTCCAGCCGCGTCCCCCAAAGCCCTTTTTGTCCGGCGCGCCCCGATACGGTGTCCGGCGCCCCGAGCCCGTCCCCGTCCCACAGGGGACGCACCGGGGACGCCGGACACAACGAAACGCGAGGCCAACCGACGCGGGCACAGGGAAAATTCGTCTCACACTCCCGCCAAATCCCGCCGCTCCCGCCAAATCGCGCCTATACCGCCGCGCACAGGCCTCCCAAAACATATCCTGCCGCCGATTCATTTCTCCTATCCCGCCGATTTCTTTCTCCCTCCCGCCGTGCACCCGCCGCCGCTACCCTCTCCCCATTCCATGGCGCCGCCGACAGCCCCCAAAAAGATGGCGAAGAAAGCGGCCAAGAAGCCGCCGGGCAATGCGACGATCTCTGTTCTTCCGCCGGGCAAGAGCAGGCTGACGCGTCTTCTACTGCTACACCTGCGTCGGCCTCCGCGTCGGCGACGGAGCAGACGCACCATGCACAGGAACAGGCAGATCGCGACGAGGTCGTCGTGCTCGACGGGCCTGCGTCGACTCGAGACACGACGCCGTCGACCAACCCCTTCTTCTAATTTGCATGCACCACCGGTCTGTAATATGATCGCGCGCCCAGTACTTTGATCGATCGCCGCTACTCTGATCGCGATGAACCGGCGGGAACGATCTCTTTTGAATGCATCTATTTGAATTTCTGATTGGGGGCGGCGTTTGGGGGACGCGGCTGGGGAGCGACGTCCCCCAAACGCGGCACGAACAAAACACGTCCCCCAAACGCTCGATCCGGCGCGCTTTGGGGGACGGTTTGGGGGACGCGACTGGAGATGCTCTTATGTCTCTAAGCAGGAGATTTTTTATGATTGTGTGTATCAAATAAAGATTTAATGGGCCGCATTAGATAACTTTTTTTATTATCATTGGCTAGATTCTTGTCTGGCCCATTGTTGGTTACGATGTAGTTCTTGAAAAAAAAATGTGGTGGGTCGCACCTTTTTCTCTTGTGTGTCTGTATAAGTGGTTTTGGTTTTTATTGACATCTTTAATAAACTTTTGCTGCATAGACCTAATGTTTTTGAAACTACTTTTCTATTTTCTAAAATGCAATTGATATGTTATTTTATGACACTTTTCGTAAGTAGTTTTAAATCTTTTACAATTGACATCTCGATCTTAGCTCTACATTCTAGGTGATTTTCTAATGTGGCAGGCTAATTAAAGAAGAGAGATGACAGTTGTGCTTACGGTAGAACGACTCTTAGCTCCTCTTCCGAGACGGGCTAAAAATGTGATCCCATGCACCCCATCCTTTCCCTATTTCCTCTTATCATTTCTCCCTGTGAAGAGCAGCCCAGACTGGCCCGTGAAGAGCATCACTAAGAGCATTTTCAGCCTGCGTCCCCCAAAGCATTTGGGGATGTGTTTTGTTCGTGCCACATTTGGGGGACGGCGCTTCCCAGCCACGTCCCACAAACGCCATCCCCAAACTTGTTTAACATTAAAATATATTTTTTGTTTTTTTATTTCAATAGAGAAAAAAAAATTCCACAAACTAATGAACATGGTTTACACAAACTAAGATATAGTTTGGAACATGTTTTTCACAAACTAATACATAGTTTGAACCATGGTTGACACAAATTGAAACATTGGAAAATGAGGAAACCTAACTAGTGTTGGCATCGCAGATTTCGTGTGTTCGCTGCCAAGAAAGAACACTCACAGGCACTCCCAGTCACCCAAACTGAAAAATCCAGCGGGTGATGATAATCTTGTTGGTCCTTTCGAGGAAGAACATCCAGAAACCTCCGTGCCTATTTTCGCTGCGAAGAAACAACACTCGGCGTGTTCAATCGTCCTCCTCATCGCTATCGCTGTGGTACTGCCGGCGGCAGCGCGTGTCGTCGAACACCTGACGCTCATATCCACGTCGCCAAGGTAGGAGAATGTGAGCACGCAATCGGCTTCAAGGTCGTGGTAGCGCGCGAACTTCTCCCAGCCGGTGTGGAGGTACATCTTGCCACGCCTGTCGAAGAGCACGTCCACCGGCCACCAGCAGCACTCGCAGCCAGCTCCCCACAAATGCAGCGTGGCCGGCTCGTTATCGGCACCGAAGTCGGCGAACTTGTCCAGCAGCCTCTGGATGCCAAGTGGGTCTCCCTTGAGGATGACGACGAACTCGAACGGCACTTGCTCCTCCTCCTACAGGTCCGACGATGAAGACGACTGATGCGTGTAGTTGACACGTCCGTTGGGAACCCCAAGAGGAAGGTGTGATGCGCACAGCGGCAAGTTTCCCTCAGTAAGAAACCAAGGTTTAATCGAACCAGTAGGAGTCAAGAAGCACGTTGAAGGTTGATGGCGGCGGGATGTAGTGCGGCACAACACCGGAGATTCCGGCGCCAACGTGGAACCCGCACAACACAACCAAAGTACTTTGCCCCAACGAAACAAGTGAGGTTGTCAATCTCACCGGCTTGCTCTAACAAAGGGTTAACCGTATTGTGTGGAAGATGATTGTTTGCGTAAAATAGTAAAACAAGTATTGCAAGAGATTGTATGCGATGTAAAGAATAGGACCGGGGTCCACAGCTCACCGCGAGGTGTCTCTCCCATAAGATAAAAGCATGTTGGGTGACCAAATTACAGTCGAGCAATTGACAAATAGAGAGGGCATAACAATGCACATACATGTCATGATAAATATAGTGAGATTTAATTGGGCATTACGACAAAGTACATAGACCGCTATCCAAAGCATGCATCTATACCTAAAAAGTCCACCTTCAGGTTATCGTCCGAACCCCTTCCAGTATTAAGTTGCAAATCAACAGACAATTGCATTAAGTATGGTGCGTAATGTAATCAATAACTACATCCTCGGACATAGCATCAATGTTTTATCCCTAGTGGCAACAGCACATCCATAACCTTAGGGGTTTCATCACTCCCCGCATTCACGGAGACATGAACCCACTATCGAGCATAAATACTCCCTCTTGGAGTTAATAGCGAAAACTTGGCCGAGCCTCTACTAATAACGGAGAGCATGCAAGATCTTAAACAACACATAGGTAATAACTTGATAATTAACATAACATAGTATTCTCTATCCATCGGATCCCGACAAACACAACATATAGTATTACGTATAGATGATCTTGATCATGTTAGGCAGCTCACAAGATCCAACAATGAAGCACAATGAGGAGAAGACAACCATCTAGCTACTGTTATGGACCCATAGTCCAGGGGTGAACTACTCACTCATCACTCCGGAGGCGACCATGGCGGTGAAGAGTCCTCCGGGAGATGAATCCCCTCTCCGGCAGGGTGCCGGAGGAGATCTCCGTAATCCCCCGAGATGGGATTGGCGGCGGCGGCGTCTCGCATGGTTTTCCGTATCGTGGCTCTCGTGACCGGGGGTTTCGCGACGGAGGCTATTTGTAGGCGGAAGGGCAGGTAAAGGGGCGTCACGAGGGGCCCACACCACGAGCCGGCGCGGCCAGTGGCCCGGGCCGCGCCGCCCTGGTGTGTCGCCACCTCGTGGCCCCACTTCGACTCTCCCTCGGTCTTCCGGAAGCTTCGTGGCAAAATAGGATCCCGGGCTTTGATTTCGTCCAATTCCGAGAATATTTCGTTACTAGGATTTCTGAAACCAAAAACAGCAGTAAAACAAGAATCGGCTCTTCGGCATCTTGTTAATAGGTTAGTTCCAGAAAATGCACGAATATGACATAAAGTGTGCATAAAACATGTAGATATCATCAATAATGTGGCATGGAACATAAGAAATTATCGATACGTCGGAGACGTATCAACGACAGCGTCGCAGGCGACAGCGAGCGTGCAGCTCTGCCGCGGCCATAACCACGACCACGGCCGCGACCTCAGCCTCCGCCTCTTCCTCTACCAGTCATGGAGTCGACTCTTGAGATGGTGGCGGCTAGGGTTGGAGAGAGTATGAAGCCGCCCCGGGCGTCCCATGAGTATCTGTTGGAGATATGCCCAAGAGGCAATAATAAAGTGGTTATTATTATATCTTTGTGTTTATGATAATAGTTTGCATCTCATGCTATAATTGTATTGACCAGAAACATTAATACATGTGTGTTATGTAAACATAAAAGAGTCCCTAGTAAGCCTCTTATTAAACTAGCTTGTTGATTAATAGATGATCATAGTTTCATGATCATGAACATTGGATGTTATTAATAACAAGGTGATATCATTAAGTGAATGATGTGATGAACATACACCCGTAGTAAGCGTAGCATATGATCAAGTCATTTAGTTCTTTATGCTTCAAGCTATAATTTGCATAGTAACTTAATCCTTCGACCATGAGATCTTGTTAGTCACCTACACCGGATGGATGCTTTGATGACACCATACACTACTGCGTAAATGGGTTGTTATAAAGGTGGCATTAAGTGTTCGGAAAGTATAGGGTTGAGGCACTTGTATCAATAGTGGGATTTGTCCATCCTAATGACGGATAGATATACTATGGGCCCTCTCGGTGGAATGATATCTGATTAGTTTGCAAGCATGTGACTGGTTCACAAGGGATATCATATCACGGTACGAGTAAAGAGTACTTATCAGTAATGAGGTTGAACTAGGTATGGAGATACCAATGATCAAACTTCGGATAAGTAAAATATCGCGAGACAAAGGGAATTGTTATTTTGATGTGAATGGTTCTTTCGATCACAAAGTCATCGTTGGATATGTGGGAGCTATTATGGATCTCCAGGTCCCACTATTAGTTATTGATCGGAGAGGTGTCTCGATCATGTCCACATAGTTCTCGAACCGTAGGGTGACACACTTAATGTTTGATGTCATTTTAAGTAGATATGGAATATGGAATGGAGTTCAAATGTTGTTCGGAGTCTCGGATGGGATCTAGGACATCACGAGGAGTTCCGGAATGGTCCGGAGAATAAGATTCATATATAGGAAGTCACTTTCCAAGTTTGGAAATGATCCAGTGCATTTATGGAAGGCGCTAGAATATTCTAGAACCTTCCGGAAGAAATCACCATGGAAGGTGGAGTCCTGGTTGGACTCCACCAACCCTAGTCGGCCACCCTAAGGGGAAGGTGCAGTCCATGGTGGACTCCACCACCATAGCCGGCCATGAGGGAAGGAAAGGGAGGAGTCCCACTCCCCCTAGGTTTCACCCTTTGGTAAGTTTTTTGAGTTGGACTCTTATTCGAATCTGTGGGCTAACCCTTGGGGTTCCACCTATATAATGAGGGAGAGAGGGATGGGGCCGACTACCACTTGAGTCGCACCACCAAGGCCCCCCTCAGGCCGGTGCCCAAGCAGCCCCCTCTCCCAAACCCTAGCCTCTCTCCTCCTCCATCTTCTCCCAGCGCTTAGGCGAAGCCCTGCCGGAGATCTCCACCACCACCGCCACCACGCCATCGTGCTATCGGGATTCCGAGGAGGATTTACTACATCCGCTGCCCGCTGGAACGGGGAGAAGGACGTCGTCATCAACATCGAACGTGTGACCCAGTACGGAGGTGCTGCCCGACTGTGACACCGTCAAGATCTTCTACGCGCTTTTGCAAGCGGCAAGTGATCGACTACATCAACCACGAGATTTATCTCGTTAACGCTTAGCGATCTTCGAGGGTATGTTGATCTTCACCTCGTTGCTACCATCTACTAGATTAGATCTTGACTTGTTATTCGTTCTTGCGGTAGGAAAATTTTAGTTTTCTATGCTATGAATCCCTACAGTGGTATCAGAGCCGTGTCTATGCATAGATTGGTTGCACGAGTAGAACACAATGGTTTTGTGGGCGTTGATGCTTTTGTTGTCTCTTGTTATGTGTACTTTGCATCTTGCGGTATGGTGTGATGAAGCGTCCTGGGCTAACTTTACATGACCGCGTTCATGAGACTTGCTCCACGCTCGACATGCAACTTGTATTGCATAAGTGGCTTTGCGGGTGTATGTCTCTCTCACCATAGTTAAGATTCAATCTACTATTTCAATTGACAGCACTAGTATCAGCGTTGTGGTTCATGTTCGTAGATAGATTGGATCTTACTCGAAAACCCTAAACCACGTAAAATATGCAAACCAATTTAGAGGCGTCTAACTTGTTTTTGCAGGGTTTGGTGATGTGATATGGCCATGATATGATGATGAATATGTATGAGATGATCATTATTGTATTGTGGCAACCGGCAGGAGCCTTATGGTTGTCTTTATATTTCAGTTTGAGGTATTATTTCATAGCCAGAAGATCATCGTTGCGCGCCAATAACTTCCGTCGCGAGGTAGGCGCCGGTTAGATTAAACTTGAATGTGCCGCTGATGTGTCGGTCCCACCACTCCCCGCCTCGCTTTTCGTTGTGTTCGGCGTGCCCAGAGCGTCCCCTGTGTAGCGGGAACGGGCTCGGGGCACCAGACGGAAGGAGGCTTTTGGGGGGCGCGGCTGAGAACGAAATTTTGTCCGGCACGCCTCAAATCCCTTTAAGGGCCGCTTTGGGGAACGCGGCTGGAGATGCTCTAAGTAGTAAGTACTAGAATGGATGCATAGTGCGAACTAGAAAATGGATCGATGCTTGTGCCGGAGCTAGAATTAATCTGAATGGAGATTGTTAAGTTTTAAAGCTATATATTTTTCATGTGTTTGTTAAACATGGACATATGTTATTTCATGCACAAATTGGCTACACTAATAACATGCAATTGGGATCCCTACCACTATTAAATATAACATCTTTCAGAGACACCACTAAGAAACACTCCATTGTGATAGTTGTTTCTTATGTTTTTGTTGCTCCTATGGGAACGTGCTAAAAACCACCCTATTGTGAAAGGCCTTACATGTTTAGAATATAAACACATGCATTATTTATCATACTTCATGCACTTAATGTAACTCGCATCTCTTTATGTTTTTAGATGCTACATACTGAGAAAGCGCTAAAAGCAATGTTACTAATCACTAGCTAAATACCCGTGCTCCGCTACGGGAACAAACAAAATCATATCATCGTGTCTTTTAGGAACGAAAGAGTGCTTATTTCCTTTTTTTGTTTCCGTTCTTCAGATAATTTGGGACCCTTCTTTTTGTTTCACATAGAAACTTAATCATAACCTACAAAAGGAACAACCTTGAAAGTGATGCTTGGAGCCAAAATTTGCGTCAATTGATTATTTCATGAAGACTACGAATTCATATTACCTCCACTGCTCTCTTTAACATATAGACGTGTAGACGGCGCGGCCATGTCGCCGATGCCCGTAACCACAACCTCCTGTCATCGGGTCGTCGATGATGTACAGAAGAACATCGTTGAGGTGGAGCTAACTGGAGTAGACTTATTCGCCAGCGAGATACCGCCGCCACCGCCACGTTAGTAATCCGTGATACCCCCTAATTCGACCGTAGCTCCATGTACAACAAGAACGACACACCGTTGTTCTTCTAGCTGGACATGGACGCTGGGAGAGGCGGCGAAGCGTATCGATGGATTTGCGAGTCAGCGGAGTTAAGGCTTCAGGCCACACGCGCGTCTATGCGAGGCGATTATTGGTTAGCGATATGATTTTTAGCTATTTGATTGATGAGTATTTATGGATAGGTTCGATCCAGTTCGGGCCGGAGTATCTCGCGAGGATTGTTAGCGCTGAACACGGACAACCTACACGTACAAACAAAGGATCTCACGAGGAAACGCGCCCACCACGAAAGCATATACCCGATCGAATAGGGAGTTTGAGATGGAGAAGAAACCGGTGCATGCACGGGAGAGAATGAGGTAGATTTACTACACTCACCGTCTCATGGAACTTGTCAGAGATTTATCAAAAATTAGATGTATGTACATATTGTTTAGTGTGTAGATACATCCAAATTTACTAAATCTTAGACAAGTTAGAAGGAAATACCTTTTTTTTAAATCAGAATTGAATACCTGGAGAGCGAACAAAGATGCGTAGTGTGATGGGCTCATGTATATATTTCATTAGGCTGATCGTATATGAAAACAGAAACAAGTTTTTCCGGACCTGGCCCCATGTGCGGGCGGCAACGGACATTACGAATAGATCACGAGTGGGCGGGCCGGAGGGGCGATAGATGAAAGATTATCGTATGGTAGCACAGTAAGTATGGTAGTCCTTTCTTTGTTGGACTTGTTTTCCGTGATCGAGCAAGCGGCCTATGGTGCGATCGATCGAGTGATTATCGAGCGAGCCAGGGGACGGGACGATCGGCCCATGGATGTGACGTTCGAGCCAGCGGCCCATGTGTGCGATCGATCAACGAGCGAGGGGACGGGACATACCACGGTCGTATTGGTATTTAATAGTAAAGATTAAGATTTAATCGGTTTAGGAGACTTGTGTGTCCAAGCATGATCATGTTCAACGATACTGTAACGTGATAAAAAAATAGATATATTAAAGCACTTCATTACAAGTATACCATAAGCTAGGTAACAAACTTAACATTCTCGGCTCGCTGGAGCATATACAGGTACAACCATGCCACATAGAGTACTCCACTATTAGTACTAGTAAGTAGTAACAAACTTGATGTCTCAATGGAGTATACATAGATAGACTCACAATAACGGGAGTGATGTTTTGGCACATGGGAGTATATGCTCCCTTTATTTTGAAATACATGTAAAATGTGTCTGACATGTATTTCAAAATAAAGGGAGCATATGCTCCCATGTGCCAAAACATCACTCCCCACAATAACCAGAAACTCAATTCGACTCACAATAACTGACTACAATACTCCTTGAAACCAAAGTAACGTACACCGGTTCGGATGTTCCATACTTTTCATTACAAATCGACCGAAGCCTGTCTTATTTATTTCTTATAGCACACTTGATACAATACCGCTCCCTCAAAATATTTGGAGCACAAGATTACGGATATACCTCGATGACACCTCGAACTCCCAGCTTATTGATAATCTTATAGTCGCTAAACCCTGCTTTGGTGAAGATAGCGGCCCAGTCATTTTCATCCCGTTGTTTACCTCTTGTACATACCAACATGAGCATATCCATCAGCATTTGGGTTTCCAGCATTGTCCCCGAAGCAGAGCCGACCACTATATCTATGACGATCACCTTTCCTCCCATTTCACGGGAAGGAATGGCCTTCTTGCAATGAGCTAGGATATTGATGCAATCCTCATCACTCCAAAAGTGCAGAACAAGCTAGCATGAAGAAAATCCCATATTGTCAAGCAGTGATAAATGCAGGACATTAAGTTTATGAGCTGCATATATCTTTATTAGTAGATGTTATATATTTGAACAAAGTTACTAATATGGCAAAAAAAAAAGTCAAAATTGGACAGACCACAGTCTCAGCTCCCCGTGCAGTACGTGAAGATAGAACACATTGAAGTCTATATTAAAAAAAAAGTGTAGAGACACAACAGTTCATACCTTGAGCAACACAGCTTGAGCGGGTGGGATGGAGTGGAATAGGTCACCGGCGACATAGTTAACGGCATCACTCGGCGGGGCTTTCTCGATGACCTTTGGAAGGTCCAACACGTGGCACTTGATATGTGGGAAGGCTTGGACGATGGCCCTGGCCGTCGTTCCATCGCCACCACAACAGTCAGTGAGGGACTCCAGTCCCTTGAATAGGTCATGGCATTCCCGCAATATCGTGCCGATCCCGAGATGGTCATGGGCGGCCAAAGCCTCATGGAACACCTTGTCCGACTCTGGGTCGAGGAGCGCCATGCTCTCCTCGAAGAGCGCCGCACCGTGCACATGCTCAAATGGCGACGGCAATGGTGGTGGGACGTCCTTCTTGAACCAGTCGGCAAGCCCCAAGGCGGCCTCCAAGTAATGCCGTGAGCTCGTGGCGAGCACGATTGCCTTCTGGCTAGCCTCACCGTCGACGACTATGCCATCTACCAGGAGGTACGATACCGCGTTAAGGCAGTAGACCCCTGCCTCGGTAGACGCCAGGGTGCCCGACGTGACCAGCATCCGCAAGAGACGACCGAGGTATGGTGTCTTCGACGGCGGGAGGGACAGTGCGGTGACCAGATCGGGCAGCGATGTCGTGCCACCGAGACGGTGGATCGCAGTAGGGATGCCCAGCTGGATTGCGCACCTGAGTGCCATGGGCGTGAGGAAGCACAGGCTCTGGCGCCACAGGTCGGCCTGCGCCTGGATAAGCTGGGCGTCGGTGGGCACTGCCATGGTGGGGACCTGAGCTGCCATTGCTTTGTCGATCTTTGAACGCAGTGTCTTGTGTGTGTGGAATAAACTGCTTAGGCGGGAGCACATATATATACCATGCAAAAGCTACTTGTACGTACTAGTACCTACCAGAACTTAATGTTGATGTAATTATTCGCTCGTCGAAAACGCGCATGCTATTGATATATTGATCCAGCTTATCTACGAACGAAAAAGCGTTTAGATACGTACAAATCTAGGTAAATCTGAATCATTTATTTTCGGATGAAGGGAGTAAAGTTTTTGTTTGTTGAAGAGAAAGCATTAAGGAAAGCACTATGATATTCATAAGCTCAAGCTTGCGGTATATATTTTCTTTCCTATTTTGAGTCCGAGCAGCAATGTGTCTGCTGTTGGTTGCAGTGTGGAGCCCAAAGGCCCTACTTATCCTAACAGAAACCAATAGACATCGTCATAAAAACTAGATAACGTTTTCTGAGGTCCATTGACTACCAATCTACTTTTTATAAAAGTGGTTGAGAACACTAGCAACTTCTAAATTAATTTATAGTATGTTACATGTGCTAACAAAGTTGATCAACATACACAATTATGCAATATATTGCCCACAAAAATGCTACCGTGCATCCTCCTCTCATTTGCATAAACAGCAAGTCAGAAATTCAATCCACACTACACTCACTACGAGAAAAACAGGGGCTGCCGTGCAGCAAATCATTGTCGTGAGCCCACGCACGGCAAAGATTTTCTTTGCCGTGAGCACCGAGCAGAACGCACAGCAAAGAAAAGGCCCATGGCAACATCGGAGGAGAGCGCACGGCAAAGAAGCGGTGCACGACAAAGTCTAAAGATAGCGCACGGCAAAGAAATCTTCATGGCAATGGCCCAACACACCGCACGGAAAAGATTAGATGCACGGCAAAGGCATTGGGCATTGTCGTGCCTCACCCTTTGCTGTGCGCGCAGCTGGGATGCACGGCAACGCAGCCTTTGTCGTGCGTTCTTGCCTTTGCCATGCGCCATATGATATTTTCCTTTGTTTTTCTTTCTACTTTATTTCATCTAATACTAATATTTATTTTTTTAATTAGTTTTACTTTTTGTTGACTATTTATTAGTGTTACTTAAGACAATGTGTGCATATACCCATACTATTTGCAATACAAAAGTACTCTCCATCTTCATCCCCCACATATATCAGGGTTTCGGAGCAATCCGCGACTCGGAGAATCTGCTAAGTGTTAGTCCGAATGTGAGGAAGGTCACACCGGGAAGCTATTTTTGCACCATTACACCTTCCACCACACTTTCACACATATCCTAGGTCCACATGCAAGTTTTGGTGGGATTCCGGTGCTCCGGTGGTCATTCTCCTGTCACTTCCACCACACTTTCACACATATCATAGGTCCACGTGTTGTCAGCCTGTGCTCCTGGCACATAGGAGGGTGTGCCTGCAGGAGGCTTTGCCGTGCACGCAGGGGACAGGGCGCACGGCAAAGCATCGTTGCACGGCACTGCGCTGGCGCACGGCAAAGCCCCAACGCATGGCAACGACGGCGACGCACGACAGCGTCTGAGTGCACGACAAAGAAAATCGAGCGCACAGCAAAGATTTCCATCACGGCAACGCGCTGGGCTCACGGCAGCGATTGAGGCGCACATCAAAGACTTTGACGTGCAACGTTGGCGAGCCGCACTGCAAAGAAGTCATTGCCGTCGATGGCACTGCCGTGCGGAGTCGCACGGCAAAGTCTTTGTTGTGCATATAGGGCTCTTTGCCGTGCAAATCATTGCACGGCGAAGTGCTGTTTTCCCGTAGAGACTACCATAAACATCGATATGTGCTCTTTGCATGGGGCACGTGGAAGTAGCGGCGGTCTTGACAGTTTGGCCACACTTATCAAGGTGTCATAGTGAAGTAGTCGTGCATCACCGACAGGGAAGAGGTTTCGCTTAGAAGCAGTCTCGTTCAGAAGCTTCTTACAAACCTAGCGTATCTCGTTCGTCATTCGGTGTTAGTTCCCGAGAAACGGATTACTGAAGTAGTTTGGAGTAGCGGAAGACCCAAAACCAGGTGGTTGCTGTATGTAAACCTCCTCTTCAAGAACACCATCAAGGAACGCGTTTTTGACATCTAACTACCGTAAGCTCCAACCTCGAGAGACAGAAATAGAAAGCACAAGCCTGATAGTAGCAATTTTAACAACATGACTGAAGGTATCTTCATATTCTATACCATACCGTTGCTTGAACCCTTTAGTAACAAGTCGTGTGATACGTTGCAAACGTATCTATAATTTTTGATGCTCCATGCTTGTTTTACACCAATTTCTATATGTTTTGTTTACACTTCGTGGCATTTTTATACATTTATGGAACTAACCTATTAACAAGATGCCACAGTGCCCGTTCCTGTTTTCTGTTGTTTTTGTATTTCAGAAAAATTGTACAGGAAATATTTTCGAAATTGGACGAAACAAAAGCCAAAGTTCCTATTTTGATGTCACGAAGACGGAGTCCAAAGGGGGTACGGAGAAGAGCCAGGAAGTGGCCACACCACCCCTAGGCGCGGCCCACCCCTGGCCGCGTCTAGGTATGGTGTGGGACCCTCGGGCGCCCACCGACCTCGCCCTTTCGCCTATAAATTCACATCCTCGGGAAAAACCTAAACACCCGAGCCTCCATCCACGAAAAGTTCCGTAGCCGCCGCCATCGTCGACCCTATTTCGGGAGGGTTCTGAAGATCTTCCCGGCACCCTTCCGGAGAGGGACATCATCACCGGAGGCCTCTTCATCACCATGCCCGCCTCCGAAGTGATGCGTGAGTAGTTCATCTCTGGACTGCGGGTCCATAGCAGTAGCAAGATTGTTGTCTTCTCCTCCATATGCTTCGTGTTTAGATCTTGTGAGCTGCCTATTATGATCAAGATCATCTTTATGTAATACTACATGTTGTGTTTGCTGGGATCCGATGAATATTGAATACTATGGTTGAGTTGATTATAGACCTGTTTATATGTTATTTGTGATCTTGCATGCTCTCCGTTGCTAGTAGATGCTCCGGCCAAGTATGTGCTTGTGACTCCAACAGAGAATATTTATGCTCGATAGTGGGTTCATGCCTCTAGTAATCTAGGAGAGTGACAGTAACTCCTAAGGTTGTAGATATGTTGTTGCTAGTAGGGAGAAAACAACAATGCTTTATCCAAGGATAATTTATTGTTTACTTTACCGTTTTTACTAGAAAAAGGGCGTCCTTTAGGGGAAGAGCGCTCGGCTTCACACCGCGTGCTGACAAGTGGCGCGACCTGATGCTTTTGAAGCCCCCGCAGATCATCCCCAGCGCGACACGTGGCGGGCGTGGAGTAGGTCGTTCCATGACTTTTCCCTTTTTCCGTAGATTCGAATACGAAAACTGAAATGTCTTGCAAAGCGAGTGTCCAAATAAAGTTTCGTTTTCATGGTTGTGCTGTCGAGATCTACAAAACTAGATCCCATCTAGATAGGTTTGAATGAACTTTTTTTGAACTGCCTTTCATGACTCGGTTGCACTGCCTTGGGTCGCTTTTGCACCGCAGAGTGTCACGGAAGTGCACCGCCATGCACTGCTTCTCTGTACCATGTTGCACTGCCTTGGATTCCTTTGCACCGCGTGGTGTCCTGGCAGTGCATCGCCCGTGTATTTGCCCTTTTGCACCATGATACGTCTCCGACGTATCGATAATTTCTTATGTTCCATGCCAAATTATTGATGATATCTACATGTTTTATACACATTATATGTCGTATTTATGCATTTTCCGGCACTAACCTATTAACGAGATGCCGAAGAGCCGCTTGTCGTTTTTCGCTGTTTTTGGTTTCAGAAATCCTACAAAGGAAATATTCTCGGAATTGGACGAAATCAACGCCCGTGGTCCTATTTTTGCACGAAGCTTCCGGAAGACCGAGGGGAAAGGAAGTGGGGCCACGAGGCGCCGCCACAACAGGGCGGCGCGGCCCAGCCCCTGGCCGCGCGGCCCTGGTGTGAGGGCCCTCGTGTGGCCCCCCGCGTTGCCCTTCCGCGTACTTAAAGCCTTCGTCGCGAAACCCCCAGTACCGAGAGCCACGATACAGAAAACCTTACTGAGACGCCGCCGCCGCCAATCCCATCTCGTGGGATTCTGGAGATCGCCTCCGGCACCCTGCCGGAGAGGGGAGTCATCTCCCGGAGGACTCTTCACCGCCATGGTCGCCTCCGGAGTGATGAGTGAGTAGTTCACCCCCGGACTATGGGTCCATAGCAGTAGCTAGATGGTTGTCATCTCCTCATGTGCTTCATTGTCTGATCTTGTGAGCTGCCTAACATGATCAAGATCATCTATCCGTAATTCTATATGTTGTGTTTGTCGGGATCCGATGGATAGAGAATACTATGTTATGTTGATTATCAATCTATTACCTATGTGTTGTTTATGATCTTGCATGCTCTCCGTTATTAGTAGAGGATCTGGCCAAGTTTTTGCTCTTAACTCCAAGAGGGAGTATTTATGCTCGATAGTGGGTTCATGCCTCCATTAAATCTGGGACAAGTGACGTAAAGTTCTAAGGTTGTGGATGTCTCGTTGCCACTAGGGATAAAACATTGATGCTATGTCCGAGGATGTAGTTATTGATTACATTACGCACCATACTTAATGCAATTGTCTCGTTGTTTGCAACTTAATACCGGAAGGGGTTCGGATGATAACCCGAAGGTGGACTTTTTAGGCATAGATGCATGCCGGATAGCGGTCTATGTACTTTGTCGTAATGCCCAATTAAATCTCACAATACTCATTATATCATGTATGTGCATTGTTATGCTCTCTCTATTTGTCAATTGCCCGACTGTAATTTGTTCACCCAACATGCTATTTATCTTATGGGAGAGACACCTCTAGTGAACTGTGGACCCCGGTCCATTCTTTTACATTGAATACAAATCTGGTGCTATTGTTCTTTACTGTTCTCTGCAAACAATCATCATCCACACTATACATCTTATCCTTTGTTACCGCAAGCTGGTGAGATTGACAACCTCACTGTTTCGTTGGGGCAAAGTACTTTGGTTGTGTTGTGCAGGTTCCACGTTGGCGCCGGAATCTCCGGTGTTGCGCCACACTACATCCCGCCGCCATCAACCTTCAACGTGCTTCTTGGGTCCTCCCGGTTCGATAAACCTTGGTTTCTTTCTCGAGGGAAAACTTGCCGCCGTACGCATCACACCTTCCTCTTGGGGTTCCCAACGGACGCGTGCTGTACGCGTATCAAGCTCTTTTTCCGGCGCCGTTGCCGGGGAGATCAAGACACGCTGCAAGGGGAGTCTCCACAATCCAATCTCTTTACTTTGTTTTTGTCTTGCTTTATTTTATTTACTACTTTGTTTGCTGCATTATATCAAAACACAAAAAAATTAGTTGCTAGCTTTACTTTATTTGCTGTCTTGCACTCTATATCAAAAACACAAAAAAAATTCGTTACTTGCATTTACTTTATCTAGTTTGCTTTATTTACTACTTCTAAAATGGCCACTCCTGAAAATACTAAGTTGTGTGACTTCACAACCACAAATAATAATGATTTCTTATGCACACCTATTGCTCCACCTACTACTACAGCAGAATTCTTTGAAATTAAACCTGCTTTTACCGAATCTTGTTATGAGAGAGCAATTTTCTCGGTGTTAGTTCCGATGATGCTGCCGCCCATCTCAATAATTTTGTTGAATTGTGTGAAATGCAAAAGTATAAAGATGTAGATGGTGACATTATAAAATTAAAATTGTTTCCTTTCTCATTAAGAGGAAGAGCTAGAGATTGGTTGCTATCTCTGCCTAAGAATAGTATTGATTCATGGACTAAATGCAAGGATGCTTTTATTGGTAGATATTATCCCCCGCTAAAATCATATCTTTGAGAAGTAGCATAATGAATTTTAAACAATTAGATAATGAACATGTTGCTCAAGCTTGGGAAAGAATGAAATCTTTGGTTAAAAATTGCCCAACCCATGGACCGACTACTTGGATGATCATCCAAACCTTTTATGCAGGATTGAATTTTTCTTCGCGGAACCTATTGGATTCAGCTGCTGGAGGTACCTTTATGTCCATCACTCTTGGTGAAGCAACAAAGCTCCTTGATAATATGATGATTAATTACTCGAATGGCACACGGAAAGAGCTCCACAAGGTAAGAAGGTAAATTCCGTCGAAGAAACCTCTTCCTTGAGTGATAAGATTGATGCTATTATGTCTATGCTTGTGAATGATAGGACTAATGTTGATCCTAATAATGTTCCGTTAGCTTCATTGGTTGCCCAAGAAGAACATGTTGATGTAAACTTCATTAAAAATAATAATTTCAACATCAACGCTTATCGGAACAATTCTAGTAATAACTATAGGCCATATCCTTATAATAATGGTAACGGTTATGGTAATTCTTATGGGAATTCTTACAACAATAATAGGAACACACCCCTGGACTTGAAGCTATGCTTAAAGAATTTATTAGTACACAAACTGCTTTTAACAAATCTGTTGAGGAAAAGCTCAATAAAATTGATATTCTCGCTTCTAAGGTTGATAGTCTTGCTTCTGATGTTGATCTTTTGAAATCGAAAGTTATGCCTAATAAGGATATTGAAAATAAAATTGTTACTACAGCAAATGCCATCCAAGTTAGAATTAATGAGAATATAAGATTGATGGCCGAATTGCATGCTAGGTGGGAAAGAGAAGAAAATGAAAAACTAGCTAAAGAGAATAATGTAGCTAAAGTTTGGACTATTACCACCACTAGTAATGTTAATGCTCCACATGTTACTGCACCTCCTACTATCAATGGTAAAATAATTGGTGTTGGCAATGTTTCCAGTTCTAATGCAAAGCCTGCACAATTGCCTGAAACTGCTAAAACTGCTGAAACTGCCTGTGATAAAACTGCTGAAATTTTTTCCAACATTGGGGATGATGATCCCATTGCTTTAGATTGTAATGGTTTGGATTTTGATGATTGCCACATCTCTGAAGTTATAAAGTTCTTACAAAAACTTGCTAAGAGTCCCAATGCTAGTGCTATAAATTTGGCTTTCACAAAACATATTACAAATGCTCTCATAAAAGCTAGAGAGGAGAAACTAAAACTTGAAACTTCTATTCCTAGGAAGTTAGAGGATGGTTGGGAGCCCATAATTAAGATGAAGGTCAATAACTTTGATTGTAATGCTTTATGTGATCTTGGTGCAAGTATTTCCGTTATGCCTAAGAAAATCTATAATATGCTTGACTTGCCACCATTGAAGAATTGTTATTTGGATGTTAATCTCGTTGATAATGCTATAATGAAACATTTGGGGAGAGTTAATAATGTTCGCATTACCGTTAACAATAACCTCGTCCCCGTTGATTTTGTTGTCTTGTACATTGAATGCAATGCATCTTGTCCCATTATATTGGGAAGACCTTTTCTTCGAACCGTTGGAGCTATCATTGATATGAAGGAAGGTAAAATTAAATATCAATTTCCTCTCAAGAAAGGTATGGAACACTTCCCTAGAAAGAGAATGAAGTTACCTTTTGATTCTATTATTAGAACAAGTTATGATGTCAATGCTCCATCTCTTGATAATACTTGATATACACTTTCTGCGCCTAGCTGAAAGGCGTTAAAGAAAAGCGCTTATGGGAGACAACCCATGTTTTTACTACAGTATTTTTATTTTATATTTGAGTCTTGGAAGTTGTTTACTACCGTAGCAACCTCTCCTTATCTTAGTTTTTTGCATTGTTGTGCCAAGTAAAGTCGTTGATAGTAAGGTTCATACTAGATTTGGATTATCGCGCAAGAATCGCATTTCTTTGCTGTCACGAATTTCTACCTGCCTCTCTGTAGGTAGCTCAGAAAAACATGTCAATTTATGTGCGTGATCCTCAGATATGTACGCAACTTTCATTCAATTTGGGAATTTTCATTTGAGCAAGTCTGGTGCCTCTATAAAATCCGTCTTTACGGATTGTTCTGTTTTGACAGATTCTGGCTTTTATTTCGCATTGCCTCTTTTGCTATGGTGGATGAATTTCTTTGTTCCCCAGTAGCTTTGTGCAATGTCCAGAAGTGTTAAGAATGATTATGTCACCTCTGAACATGTTAATTTTTATTGTGCACTAACCCTCTAATGAGTTGTTTCGAGTTTGGTGTGGAGGAAGTTTTTAAGGATCAAGAGAGGAGGATGATACAATATGATCAAGGAGAGTGAAAGCTCTAAGCTTGGGGATGCCCCGTGGTTCACCCCTGCATATTTTAAGAAGACTCAAGCGTTTAAGCTTGGGGATGCCCAAGGCATCCCCTTCTTCATCGACAACATTATCAGGTTCCTCCCCTGAAACTATATTTTTATTCCATCACATCTTATGTGCTTTGCTTGGAGCGTCGGTTTGTTTTTGTTTTGTTTTGTTTGAATAAAATGGATCCTAGCATTCATTGTGTGGGAGAGAGACACGCTCCGCTGTTGCATATGGACAAATATGTCATTGGGCTTTACTCATAGTATTCATGGCGAAGGTTGAATCTTCTTCGTTAAATTGTTATATGGTTGGATCGGGAAATGCTACATGTAGTAATTCTAAAATGTCTTGAATAATTTGATACTTGGCAATTGTTGTGCTCATGTTTAAGCTCTTGCATCATATACTTTGCACCCATTAATGAAGTGTGGTGACCCGGCATACCACTGCATGGTGTAGTATGCAAGTCTGACATAACACCAATGAAACACCGTTCCACTAGTATTACATCGCTCAGAGTGGTACAACAGAAACATATGCGGTTCCAAGGCATGTCTATAGGATTACATACAGACTCTTTACAATAGATCATCACAGCCTCCTACTTTACAATGAGGTAAAACTGCAAATAAACTCCAGAAGAACGACTCGTGGTCTAATCTTAACACGAACTCTACTTGTAGAGTATTTAACTAGCTACGTGAGGCTATGAATAGATTCTAGCTAAATAGGAGCTAGGTTTAGGAAACTAGTTCCTTTCTATTGCTAAGCTAAGTTTTATACTTGTTGGATGTGGTGTTTGACTCTTTCCGACAGGTTCCCGTCCCTTGAAGTAGTTGTTGACTCCTCGGTCTTCGAGTTGCACTCGTAGATCCTCCATCGTGGCCTCCATATCTAAGCAGGGGATTTAAGAGTGGGATGAGTACGAGCGTACTCAACAAGTTCATTATAGGAAAGAGGTGTTTAATGCACTAGCTACAGCATTAGAACAGAAAGTCTAATACCAATGCAGGTTTTCATAACCATTTCTTCAAAAGGTTGCTTTTATTCAGAAGAACTATGTCCGTCGACCTTCACCGGTTTACTAGAACTTCATGGAGCTCCTTTCCGGCTGCGTTCGCAGCTTCCATATCCCGGAACAGGAGTGACAGGTCACGGTTCATTACACTCTGCAGAGGTGTGTTGCTTTACCCATAAGAGATCTTAACCTTGGTGCCAACCGAGCCGCGTGCTCGTCCACACTTCCTTTGGTGTGAGGCCCGGTATAAGGTCTAGCCAATCATGTTCCTCCGCTACCTCGAACACCCACCCGTTGTTGCATGCCCCGACCCTGGGTCCACGCCGGTCCCATTATTCCCATATATTTCAGGGTGGACCCCGACCACGACAACAATGCTGGGCTCTACCATACACTCCTACGCCGGTAGCCGCAACCCATCATAGACCGCAATACCGTGGGGACTTAAGGCTTCCCCAGCCTACCGCTTGTTCTTCGGGCGACAAGTGTCTACGGACAATGCCGTGGGGACTTAAGGCTTCCCCAGCCTACCGCTCGCCCCCGACAGATACAAGTGTCTACGGTAAAGCGCATCCGTTGATGAACGAGAGGTGTGATGTCTACGGGAGCTTCTATTCTTATAGACAGTGTTGGGCCTCCAAGAGCAGAGGTTTGTAGAATAGCAGCAAGTTTCCCTTAAGTGGATCACCCAAGGTTTATCGATCTCAGGGAGGAAGAGGTCAAAGATATCCCTCTCATGCAACCCTGCAACCACAAAGCAAGAAGTCTCTTGTGTCCCCAACACACCTAGTAGGTGCACTAGTTCGGCGAAGAGATAGTGAAATACAGGTGGTATGAATAAGTAGTAGCAACGGCACAGAAAAGTGCTTTGCCCAGGACAGTAAACAAGCAGTAGTAACGCAGCAGTAGTAACGCAGAAAACAAGAAACAAGCAGCGATAGCGATATTTAGGAACAAGGCCTAGGGATTAGACTTTCACTAGTGGACACTCTCAACATTGATCACATAACGGAATAGATAAATGCATACTCTACACTCTTGTTGGATGATGAACACATTGCGTAGGATTACACGAACCCTCAATGCCGGAGTTAACAAGCTCCACAATTCAATGTTCATATTTAAATAACCTTAGAGTGCAAGAAAGATCAACATGACTAAACCAAGTACTAACACAAGCATGCACACTCGTCACCTTCACGCTATGTAGGAGGAATAGATCACATCAATACTATCATAATGATAATTAACTCCACAATCTACAAGAGATCATGATCATAGCATATGCCAAGTACTAACACGGATGCACACACTGTCACCATTACACCGTGCAGGAGGAATAAACTACTTTAATAACATCACTAGAGTAGCACATAGATAAATTGTGATACAAAACACATTGCAATCATAAAGAGATACGCCATTCATAACAGTGAGTAAGTATTCTGTGAAATATAGCCTAAGAGACCCACACGGTGCACACACTGTCACCTTTACACACGTGGGACAAGGAGTCTCCGGAGATCACATAAGTAAAACTCACTTGACTAGCATAGTGACATCTAGATTACAAGCATCATCATATGAATCTCAATCATGTAAGGCAGCTCATGAGATTATTGTATTGAAGTACATAGGAGAGAGATGAACCACATAGCTACCGGTACAGCCCCGAGCCTCGATGGAGAACTACTCCCTCCTCATGGGAGCAGCAGCGGTGATGAAGATGGCGGTGGAGATGGCAGCGGTGTCGATGGAGAAGCCTTCCGGGGCACTTCCCCGCTCCGGCAGGGTGCCGGAACAGAGACTCCCCGTCCCCCGCATCTTGGCTTCGCGATGGCGGCGGCTCGGGAAGGTTTTCCGTATCGTGGTTCTTCCCATCAGGGGTTTCGCGACGGAGGCTTTAAGTAGGCGGAAGGGCAGCGTGGGGGGCCACACGGGGGGCCCACACCACAGGTCGGCGTGGCCAAGGGCTGGGCCGCCCCGCCCTATGGTGGCAGCCCCTCGTGGCCCCACTTCGTATCCCTTTCGGTCTTCTGGAAGGTTCGTGGCAAAATAGGGCCCTGGGTCTTGATTTCGTCCAATTCCGAGAATATTTCGTTACTAGGATTTCTGAAACCAAAAACAGCAGAAAACAACAGAATCGGCTCTTCGGCATCTTGTTAATAGGTTAGTTCCGGAAAATGCACGAATATGACATAAAGTGTGCATAAAACATGTAGGTATCATCAATAATATGGCATGGAACATAAGAAATTATCGATACGTCGGAGACGTATCAAGCATCCCCAAGCTTAGTTCGCTTCGTCCCGAGCAGGTAAAACGATAACAAAGATAATTTCTGAAGTGACATGCCATCATAACCTTGATCATACTATTTGTAAACATATGTAGTGAATGCAGTGATCAAAACAATGGTAATGACATGAGTAAACAAGTGAATCATAAAGCAAAGACTTTTCATGAATAGTACTTCAAGACAAGCATCAATAAGTCTTGCATAAGAGTTAACTCATAAAGCAATAAATCAAAGTAAAGGTATTGAAGCAACACAAAGGAAGATTAAGTTTCAGCGGTTGCTTTCAACTTGTAACATGTATATCTCATGGATAATTTTCAACATAGAGTAATATAACAAGTACAATATGCAAGTATGTAGGAATCAATGCACAGTTCACACAAGTGTTTGCTTCTTGAGGTGGAGAGAGATAGGTGAACTGACTCAACATAAAAGTAAAGAGAATGGTCCTTCAAAGAGGAAAGCATCGATTGCTATATTTGTGCTAGAGCTTTTATTTTGAAAACATGAAACAATTTTGTCAACGGTAGTAATAAAGCATATGAGTTATGTAAATTGTATCTTACAAGTTGCAAGCCTCATGCATAGTATACTAATAGTGCCCGCACCTTGTCCTAATTAGCTTGGACTACTGGATCTTTGCAATGCACATGTTTTAACCAAGTGTCACAAAGGGGTACCTCCATGCCGCCTGTACAAAGGTCTAAGGAGAAAGCTCGCATTTTGGATTTCTCGCTTTTGATTATTCTCAACTTAGACATCCATACCGGGACAACATGGACAACAGATAATGGACTCCTCTTTAATGCATAAGCATGTGGCAACAATTATTATTCTCATATGAGATTGAGGATATATGTCCAAAACTGAAACTTCCACCATGAATCATGGCTTTAGTTAGCGGCCCAATGTTCTTCTCTAACAATATGCATGCTCCAACCATTAAGGTGGTAGATCTCTCTTACTTCGGACAAGACGGACATGCATAGCAACTCACATGATATTCAACAAAGAATAGTTGATGGCGTCCCCGTAAGCATGGTTATCGCACAACAAGCAACTTAATAACGGATAAAGTGCATAAGTACATATTCAATACCACAATAGTTTTTAAGCTATTTGTCCCATGAGCTATATATTGCAAAGGTGAATGATGGAATTTTAAAGGTAGCACTCAAGCAATTTACTTTGAAATGGCGGATAAATACCATGTAGTAGGTAGATATGGTGGACACAAATGGCATAGTGGTTGGCTCAAGTATTTTGGATGCATGAGAAGTATTCCCTCTCGATACAAGGTTTAGGCTAGCAAGGTTATTTGAAACAAACACAAGGATGAACGGTGCAGCAAAACTCACATAAAAGACATACTGTAAACATTATAAGACTCCACACCGTTTTCCTTGTTGTTCAAAACTCAATACTAGATATTATCTAGACTCTAGAGAAACCAAATATGCAAACCAAATTAGCAAGCTCTAAGTATTTCTTCATTAATGGGTGCAAAGTATATGATGCAAGAGCTTAAACATGAGCACAACAATTGCCAAGTATCAAATTATCCAAGACATTTTAGAATTACTACATGTAGCATTTTCCAATTCCAACCATATAAGAATTTAACGAAGAAGAAACTTCGCCATGAATACTATGAGTAGAGCCTAAGGACATACTTGTCCATATGCTACAGCGGAGCGTATCTCTCTCCCATAAAGTGAATGCTAGGATCCATTTTATTCAAACAAAACAAAAACAAAAACAAACCGCCGCTCCAAGCAAAGTGCATAAGATGTGACGGAATAAAAATATAGTTTCAGGGGAGGAACCTGATAATGTTGTCGATGAAGAAGGGGATGCCTTGGGCATCCCCAAGCTTAGACGCTTGAGTCTTCTTGAAATATGCAGGGGTGAACCACCGGGGCATCCCCAAGCTGAGAGCTTTCACTCTCCTTGATCATATTGCATCATACTCCTCTCTTGATCCTTGAAAACTTCCTCCACCCCAAACTCGAAACAACTCATTAGAGGGTTAGTGCACAATAAAAATTAACATGTTCAGAGGTGACACAATCATTATTAACACTTCTGGACATTGCGTAAAGCTACTGGACATTAATGGATCAAAGAAATTCATCCAACATAGCAAAAGAGGCAATGCGAAATAAAAGGCAGAATCTGTCAAAACAGAACAGTCCGTAAATATGGATTTTATTAGGCCACTAGACTTGCTCAAATGAAAATGCTCAAATTGAATGAAAGTTGCGTACATATCTGAGGATCATGCACGTAAATTGGCTTAATTTTCTGAGCTACCTGCAGGGAGGTAGACCCAGATTCGTGACAGCAAAGAAATCTGTAACTGCGCAGTAATCCAAATCTAGTACTTACTTTTCTATCAAAGACTTTACTTGGCACAACAAAACTCAAAACTAAGATAAGGAGAGGTTGCTACAGTAGTAAACAACTTTCAAGACTCAAATATAAAATAAAAATACTGTAGCAAAATAACACATGGGTTATCTCCCAAGAAGTTCTTTCTTTATAGCCATTAAGATGGGCTCAGCAGTTTTAATGATGCGCTCGCAAGAGATAGTATTTGAAGCAAAAGAGAGCATCAAGAGGCAAATTCAAAACACATTTAAGCCTAACATGCTTCCTATGCATAGGAATCTTGTAAGTAAACAAGTTCATGAAGAGCAAAGTAACAAGCATAGGAAGATAAAACAAGTGTAGCTTCAAAAATTTCAAGCACATAGAGAGGCATTTTAGTAACATGAAAATTTCTACAACCATATTTTCCTCTCTCATAATAACTTTCAGTAGCAACATGAGCAAACTCAACAATATAACTATCGCATAAAGCATTCTTATCATGAGTCTCATGCATAAAATTATTACTCTCCACATAGGCATAATCAATTTTATTAGTTGTAGTGGGAGCAAATTCAACAAAGTAGCTATCATTATTATTCTCATCAAGTGTAGGAGGCATAGTATAATCACAACAAAATTTACTCTCCATAGTAGGTTGTACCAAAAGACCACTATTATAATCATCATAAATAGGAGGCAAAGTATCATCAAAGAAAATTTTCTCCTCAATGCTTGGGGGACTAAAAAGATCATGAAAACCAGCTTCCCCAAGCTTAGAACTTTCTATATTATTATCAACAATGGTGTTCAAAGCGTTCATACTAATATTACTACCAAGCATGCAAATAAGATTCCATAGGTTTTTTAATTTTCGCATCAAACAATCCATGTTTTAAATCAGGAAATAGAATAAGAAGCACATTGTTGTCCATTATGCCAAACTAGTGTAAACAAGAAACAAAAAGATGCAATTGCAGGATCTAAAGGAAATAGCTTCGAGCACAAACACAATGGCGCCGTAAAAGTACTCGTTACACTGGAACCGGAGTATGAGTGCCTTTTTACCTTTCCTCCCCGGCAACGGCGCCGGAAAAATGCTTGATGTCTACGGGAGCTTCTATTCTTGTAGACAGGTGTTGGGCCTCCAAGAGCAGAGGTTTGTAGAACAAGCAGCAAGTTTCCCTTAAGTGGATCACCCAAGGTTTATCGATCTCAGGGAGGAAGAGGTCAAAGATATCCCTCTCATGCAACCCTGCAACCACAAAGCAAGAAGTCTCTTGTGTCCCCAACACACCTAGTAGGTGCACTAGTTCGGCGAAGAGATAGTGAAATACAGGTGGTATGAATAAGTAGTAGCAACGGCACCGGAAAAGTGCTTTGCCCGAGACAAGTAAACAAGCAGTAGTAACGCATCGTAGTAACGCAAGTAAAACAAGTAAACAAGCAGCGATAGCGATATTTAGGAACAAGGCCTAGGGATTAGACTTTCACTAGTGGACACTCTCAACATTGATCACATAACGAATAGATAAATGCATACTCTACACTCTTGTTGGATGATGAACACATTGCGTAGGATTACACGAACCCTCAATGCCGGAGTTAACAAGCTCCACAATTCAATGTTCATATTTAAATAACCTTAGAGTGCAAGAAAGATCAACACGACTAAACCAAGTACTAACACAAGCATGCACTACTCGTCACCTTCACGCTATGTAGGAGGAATAGATCACATCAATACTATCATAATGATAATTAACTCCACAATCTACAAGAGATCATGATCATAGCATATGCCAAGTACTAACACGGATGCACACACTCGTCACCATTACACCGTGCAGGAGGAATAAACTACTTTAATAACATCACTAGAGTAGCACATAGATAAATTGTGATACAAAACACATTGCAATCATAAAGAGATATAAATAAGCACTTCACTGCGCCATTCATAACAGTGAGTAAGTATTCTGTGAAATATAGCCTAAGAGACCCACACGGTGCACACACTGTCACCTTTACACACGTGGGACAAGGAGTCTCCGGAGATCACATAAGTAAAACTCACTTGACTAGCATAGTGACATCTAGATTACAAGCATCATCATATGAATCTCAATCATGTAAGGCAGCTCATGAGATTATTGTATTGAAGTACATAGGAGAGAGATGAACCACATAGCTACCGGTACAGCCCCGAGCCTCGATGGAGAACTACTCCCTCCTCATGGGAGCGAGCAGCGGTGATGAAGATGGCGGTGGAGATGGCAGCGGTGTCAATGGAGAAGCCTTCCGGGGCACTTCCCCGCTCCGGCAGGGTGCCGGAACAGAGACTCCTGTCCCCCAGATCTTGGCTTCGCGATGGCGGCGGCTCTGGAAGGTTTTCCGTATCGTGGTTCTTCCCATCAGGGGTTTCGCGACGGAGGCTTTAAGTAGGCGGAAGGGCAGCGTGGGGGGCCACACGGGGGCCCCACACCACAGGTCGGCGCGGCCAAGGGCTGGGCCGCGCCGCCCTATGGTGGCAGCCCCTCGTGGCCCCACTTCGTATCTAAGGATGGCAATTTTACCCATGGGTATGGGTACCCGCGGGTACCGTACCCGCATGGGCAGGGTATGGGTAAACTTTTATGCCCATGGGTACTACCCATATCCTGCCCGTTAAGTCATGGGCAGGGCACGGGTATAGCCTCGTACCCGCGGGTATACCCATACCCTGCTCGTTTTTGTTAAATTCTTACGTGACACGTCTACTTCTGTTGGAAGTCAGAATATGAGAATGTGATTTTTATACTATGTTAATTGTTATGTACTCAACTACCTATTATTGAGTCGAGATAATTAATTTTTTAATCGAAATTGTTATCGATAAATGTAAAATTGTTATTGACTTGTGCACAATTTATCCTACCCACCGGGTACCCAATGGGTACGGGTACCTGCCGGGTATGGGTATGGGTAAAGTTATATACCCACGGGTACGGGTATGGGTAGAAGTTTGTACCCATTGACTATATGGGTATGGGTACGGTATTGCTCTACCCTGCCCATACCCTGCCCATTGCCATCCTTGTTCGTATCCCTTTCGGTCTTCTGGAAGGTTCGTGGCAAAATAGGGCCCTGGGTCTTGATTTCGTCCAATTCCGAGAATATTTCGTTACTAGGATTTCTGAAACCAAAATCAGCAGAAAACAGCAACTGGCTCTTCGGCATCTTGTTAATAGGTTAGTTTCCAGAAAATGCACGAATATGACATAAAGTGTGCATAAAACATGTAGGTATCATCAATAATATGGCATGGAACATAAGAAATTATCTATACGTCGGAGACGTATCAAGGTGGAAACACTTTTGACTACTCCGTCCCACTCCGGATCTTATGGTTAACACGGGTATTACGGCACAAGAATCACTGGCGACATTTGTTGTTTAATCCTAGATGGATATAAACCCTTGCAATGGAACCTCCACCATATCAACACAATCCATGGTTCCATTGCCCACCACATAGTCATATTCATAGTTATGAAAATAGTGGTTTTGCTTTTTATGCAATAGTGATAAACATAGTACTTTGCAAGTAATTTGGTAAAAATACTCAATTGACATGAGCAAGCGATGAACTTGCCTTTCTTGACTGCAAGATTATGCAGACAAGGTCTTCGATACGTAGTAACTCCAACTTCTGAAATAGCATCATCGTCCGGTAAGGACGATGTTTAAAAGATTGGCAAGGATGCAATAATGCATAATAATGAGATGCAATCGCTCTAAGCGTGACCTAACCCCGATGATTTAGGATTAGTGAGTGGTAATGATTAGTTCCGGTGTGTTGCACTTTTAGAGTGATTCACAAACAAGGTTCTTATTCATGTTTGTGTTGTTTTAGAATTATAAGCAAGTGAGAACATGCATAGTAACAATCATACACATCAAGGAATTGTAGTTGTATAATAAGTAAAAAGCAATTGTCAATTTTAATACTATGTGGCATGGTTAATGATTACTTGTTATATTCTTCAAAAGAATAACTTTTGAAGAACATGTTCTATAATAAAGAACAAGTATGATATTTAGGTTTGTGGGGTTCTATGGTTTTCTATGATTCTAATTGGTTTCGGAGTAAGTATTAGATGGATCACAACCTAGTTGGATTCATCAGCTACTAGGCTTGTATTGTTGAATTAAGCCTAAACATCTTAATTACTAATAGTTGCTATCAAGGTGGTATACCTTGTTGGTGATAGCTGGCTAGGGTTTATAGGTCGTATTAGGTAGGGTTGATGAGCACTCTCTATTTATTTCAAAAGAATAACTTTTGAAGAACATACTTCTTAAATAATAAGAAGTATGTTAATTAGGGTTTAGGTGGTGTAGGTTTTACTGTTGGTTCTTATTAAGTAAGGAATAATTGGCTCCTGAATAGGATGGTTGATAAGTATCCAACATTAGTAGGGTTTAGTGGAATATGGTTCGGTAATGCTCAAGATTTGGCATAGTTGCTCCTGAGGTTCATCACATTGGTGTGATGCTAATTAAGAATGAATAAGGATGCTGGATTTGGGTAGTAAGATCTAGGGTTTATACTTGGTTAACCCTACTTGATTAATTTGACCTGATGAAGATGAATACATGGGATACCCATATATTAGTGATAGGTCTACTACATTTTATGTGGCCAAGGCAAATATTTAGTTGCTATTAGGGTTCTATGCTTTCAAAGAAGGTACCATGATCACATGTTGTAACCTAGGGTTAGGTTTAGAAGCAATTTAGGTTTCACAGGTAGTAATGGACTAGGGTCTAAATGGCATTAGGGTTTTAGGATTACACATGAAATGATGAGTTCCTAGTTTTCTACCATATGGAACTAGGGTTGCTCAGTTACTATTTAGTTCATAAGTTAATAACTTCATTAATAAAGTTAAAGTTATTAATAATCTTTGAAATTAAAATAATGTTGGATTTGGCATTTTACAATTTTTAATGAATTAATAATTAAGGTAATTATTAATCAGGGTTTAAATATTTAATAAGGATTTAATAAAAAATAAAGAAAATTAGTTTTCATGTTTTCTTTATTTGCTTACTGGTTTTATTTATTTTATAAATGTTTTCTTACTTTCTGACTTTTAATTGAATTTAGAATTAATAAATAGGGCTTAAATAACCAGTATTAAATAAATGAATTTTTATTAAGAATAAAAATTTCATATTATATTTTTTATTGGATAGATTTTTATTTTCTAAGAATTTTGATAACTCATTTGTATTTTTCTGAGTTAATATGAATTTTCTAAATTTCCTGTAAGGTTGCAGCAATTTATGAATTTGAAATTAAAACAGAGAATTACTAAATGCACCCGGGCTAGACTACCCCGTGAGGCCGACCGGGTGGGTCGGCCGCCACGTTGGCTGCCACCGTGACGGTGATGTGGCAACCAAGGCCACCACCGGCGCCCGGCCGAGGACGGACTCGACGCTCGGGCGAGCGCGGAGCAGTGCGAGCTAGCGCATACGATGCGCGTGAACGTGTAGAGCCTCTACGTGGCGGCGCCGCCCGGGAATGACCACCGGAGCCTTGCCGGTGATCATGAACCGCGGCGGTTTTCGACGAGCTATGGCGCGGGTGAGCTACAACGCGAGCTGAGATGCGATTCGGGGCTCCAGAGAAGCGGAAGATCACCTGGATGCTTCCCGGATTGTAGTTGGGGTCGATGGAGGACGGAATCAACGCGGCGGTCGACATTTCCCTCGCAGAACCGCGGAAGGGAACGGTGAAATTACTCCACCACCGAGCTCCCCTTGATGTGTGGCTGTACCAGATGATTGAGAACGTCGAGGCGCTCCTCCTGAGCTCAACGGCGGGCTCTGGGGTGGTCTGAAACGGTGGGGCGAGATGGTCTCCGACGAGCTAGGGTTTCGGATTTTGGCACAAATGAGACGAAGAAAGGGGAAATTGAGGGTGTCCCCGCCATTTATATGGTTCCCGGCGTGTGCTGGAGGTCTACAATGTCGACAGCAACTGCGGGACGTGGCTCACCTCGTCGCGGTGGCAAGCTGCTGTGCGTCGACAGTGTGAAGACGAAGACGTTGTCTTCGATCTTATCTTCGCGAAGGGGTAAGTGGGTTGTTTGGGCCGTGCTGGGCTGTGCTAATGGGCTGAGGCAGTTGGATTGCTGGTGGGTTGCTGCGTGGGCTGTCCGGCCAGGTGAGGCAGGTAAGCCCCCTCTTCTATATTTTTTTCTTTTCTTTTCTTTTCTGTTTTATAATTCTATTTTATATTTATTATTTGAATTCATTTATGAATTCAATACTGTTTGTAAATAATTTGTAATGATGCTCATTTATTCAAGATTTAGTTTACTGGCTATTGTTTCCTTGTTCTATTTTGAATTCATATTTTATATTGAATTACTTGCATATTTGTGAATAACATTTGGACCTAATCTTATATTTTTACTTTAATTCTCTTTTTATTATGCAATCAATTCTGTTTAGAATGATGAGAGTTATACTTTCATCTCAAAGTATTACAGAGTTTGTTACTATGTCTTGGTTTCCATTTGAGGAATTAGTCACTGACATTTCATGTGAACAACATTTTCTTAGGATTTTGTAGGTTTGATAATAATCCAAATTCAAGGTTAGTATTAGTTCTATAATTTAAATATAACTTAAAATCCTAGAGTATGCATTATTCTCCTCAAGGTTGGGCTTTATTTACAGAGATAAGTGGTTGATCACCACCCATGGATTTAATTATGAGTTAAAGCACTAGATGTTTCTTAGGGTTAATTTGTGAAGCATAGAATTCAGCTAATGAGCAATTCTTAGGGTTATAATGATATTTACCTAATGGCAATTGGTTGGAATCTTATTTGTGGTTTAGGTTTTATTAGTGATCACCCAAGTGATACACAAACTAGGGTTGAGATTTAATTCTGGTTTGTAGAGTTGAGATGACACCATATTGCATGTGCTAGGGTTTAATCTCCCTTAACCATGATAAGGTGGTTGTTTACTTAACACTTTATATTCTCCTCTAATTACTAAGATATTGAGAATTAGTTTTATCTTCTACCAATTGGCTTCTTATTATTAACCTCAATTTATTATTTAAGTAACTACATTGGTTATAGTTCTTTTTATAGTTAACTTTGGTCATATGGATATATGGTTTCTCACCATATGAAGTATAGTGTTTAACTCTAAGGTTCCCTTAGGTTCATTAATTGATGAATGAATAAGAAAATAGATGTGGTAAGATTCTACTTATTATCACCAATTGATTTACAATTATAGGTTGGGATATAAGCCTAGGGTTGCTTATTAGTTACCTCCCTATAATTTCATGTGGTGAATGATATCTACTTATCTTATTAAGGTTTAACTTATCCTCACATACCTCAAGAGCATGATCCTGGATTAGGCATGATCAACTTGTTCTTAATATCTTTATCTCAAGTTCTTAGGGTTTATGATCATCACTCAATTTATAATGATCAAGGTTTGGCTTCCTAAAGTATTTCTAATGGAATGGGTTCTCACTTCCATGATCAAGCATTGTCTTGTTCAACTAGGATATATCACTTCTATTTTACTTTCTAGGATGGTCATGGTCATGGTTGTCTCAATAGTTTTATATCCCAGGGAAATGCCTGAGATATTTACTTAAAGTTCCCTCAAGAACTGATGGTTTAACCATTTGGATATTTGAATAGATAGAACTAGGATTAGTATGGATGGTCTCTCTCATTTGGGAAGGACTTCAATGCTAACCTAATATTAGGCTCCATAGAGGTTGATGTGATCATCAAGATCTATGTTTAACATTAATGGTTATCTCTCTAGGGTTGTCTTGAAGATGATGATTTGAATACTTGGATGTATATCCAAGGTTTAACCCAAGTTTTGTTATTGCTTATTTAATAATTATAATAGAACTCTCACCTCTCTAGGTTTGATGTATAACTATTTGGAATAGAGAAGAATTATATTTCTTGAGTGGATCTCCTTGTTATTATTCCAATGTTGAAATGGAATGGATACCATGAGGTTCATGATAGGATCAAGGATTAGTTTAAGACATGGAGAAGATGAGGGAAGAATGGTTTCTCCATTTTATTGTTACTTGATTTGTAATTGAACTGGTGTTCATATATTATGACAAGGATTACCATATTGTAATCTTTTATAAGATCAAGTAATTGATCATTGAGTAAAGTGTTGTTGTGTTGATTACTAGTTCCATTTGATCTAACCCCTTGGATCAAAACACCTCTACCCAAAACAAAGTTTTGGCAAAGTCACATTGAGGTTTATAGCGCTTGACTTGATGAGCTACTTCAATTCCAACAAGGTCAAGTGAAACTTCGATTCATCGTGGATTGTTTTACTTTAAAGCGCGAAAATTCCCCAGATTTTCTATGCATGAATGCAATGCACACATCTGTTTCCTCTATTTTTGTAACCCCAATACCTGGGATATTACAGTTTCTACCCCTTAAACTAAACTTCGTCCTCGAAGTTTGATCTCTCTCACGTTTCCGGAGTATGGATCTGACTTGTGCAGACTATGACTTTTCTCGAACTCCGTATTGTTCTTACTGGATATAATTGAATATATCCATTTTCCAGATTCTTCCTGGAATCCATTATGGTTTGTCTCTGAACCATGGTTCTTACTTTGATTCTTTGATTTCTTCCAACTCTATAAGCTTTTTTCATTTCTCATTGATGATTCAATGATTGAGACTTCTTCTAGTGCTGCTGGTCTTATTTGAAAGCTAATATGATAATAAACTCCTAATTGTTAAATAGGTCTTTGTTTTCCCTTACTACCAAAAGTGCAATAATGGTACTTAGTAAGGTACTTAACATGGAAATGATCATGATGGTTTATTCCTCTAAGAATGGATTAGACTCATTTAGTCCATCGAATCATGGTTTATAGTTGATACCTATAACTATTTTGGGTTATTTAGGTTCCATGAAAGGAATCTTTAAAATAGTATCTGATTTTTGGTATGGTCAATCTTCTTCAGTCTTTGGCCATCTTGAGCTGTGTTGAACCTATTGTATTTCCTTCGTCCAACTTCTTTAACATTAGCTGACTTGAGCTATCGTTCTTCTGAGCAAATAGTACTCACCTACTCAAGCTATAATCCACTTCTTCCTTCCTCGAGGTGTGAACCTCGGCTTCTGGTCTGACATCCTTCTGAAAGTAATGTTCAACAATCTTATGAAAATAAGATCGAACTTCCTCTCAGTTCAGACCTTCTGCTTCTATCTAGCTTAAAGTATTGGGTTATTGCACATCCAACTCACTGTTTACTCTAGCCTTAGAGTTTTCTTATGGTCTTCAACTCCTTTTCTTCCAACTATTGGACTTATGGTTGGAATATTGGTCTGGTTCTAACTTATGGGTTTTACTTCTTCTAAGGTCTCGCGAAGAAACTTTGTGGTGTATCCACTCAATTGTGGACATCCAATGTGAATCCTTTGACTAAATGTTTATAGATCTAGCTATTTGGCTGACAAGATTTTTATTTGTTCACAAACTTTTGTTACAACTAATTAAATCGTGGACTATTTGTAATACCAACGGATACCAGCTGTGGTTATTATACCAACTGTGGCTATTTGATATCTAAAAATGGATTCTATTATAGGTTCTGATCAACTGGACGAGACATCTTCTACTCTATCTCGCAGTATTGATCCTATACCAATTGTGGTCTTCTGATATCGACTATCGTCTTCTTATGTCTGCTATGATTTCATATATCACCTTCCTTCATTCAGGGTTTATTTTGCAAGAAAACCACTAGCTGACACTATGAATATAGTATCCTAAGTGATTTCCCATGCATTCCCTCTTCTATGTTGACTATGGATCTGCTTCAGCTTCACCATAATCATTATATTTCTCACCTTCATGCTTCTTTCGTACAAAAGTACTCCTCTGTTGAGGTAAGCATGAGTTTCTGATTGTACTTCATTCGGAGTATTGTGGTTACATCCCACAACTTTACTTCTTTTTCCGATGAACCTTCATCTTGTCTTCGAATCTTCAGAATTCGTCACTTCCTCACACGAATACCATTACCCTCTAGATCTATAGCACCAAGTAAGAACTTGATATTGCAACATGCATTTGCATACCAAAGTCAAACTTCATGTATGGATCTAGTCAATCAATGAAAATCCAATAAAATCCAAGAAGATTCAGCTTTGTGTTTATAATACACACCATCATAAGCCTGAATATGATTGTTGAGTAAGACATCTCTAAACATCAGGCTCTGATGTGTAGTATAGAACACCACATAATATAGGTTTATATCGTGATACTTAGCACGAATATAGGGAATTCTACTATTTGTCTCAACTTTTACCTTAATTGCACATTTGCAATGAGATAAACTTGAAACAAAGTGGTCTAGGATAGTTGTGGTTAACCTAATTTTGTTTGGAAGTACTAACAAAGTATTATACCATCTATAAGTGATATTGAGGACTATTTTGTATGATACCACTAGTCCTAATATAACTACTCTGAATACATATTTATTAGGATATAGTTCCTATACTTCCAAGTGTTTCTATCATAAGACTATGGTCATGATGTGCTTGGTACACTTCCCATGGTTTTGGAACACAATTCTTGCACTATTGTTGAACAACTGACTTCCTATTGTTCTCCTCCTAATATTTATGATGCTCTAATCCATCACATAATGATTCTCAAGTGAATCATATATGATTACTATCTCTACTATGTAAGTAGACATATTTCATTTCTGTCACTCCTCCTTACCTCCCATGATTGACTTATTATGGTCTATACTACCTCATATAAATTATATTTATCACTTGCTATCAGTTGTTTTCACAAGTTGGGTGAATTTTACCTTCCCATTACTTGTCTTGGTATACCTATTCTAGTAGGATATCTTACTTATCTCATCACTCCTATTACAGGTCTGAACAATTCTTACTTAACCATAACATGTGTTGGTACACATCTTCCAATAGGATATCTTCCTTATGGTTGTATCCTCTCTTTGGACTACCATGTATTGTATACCAACTGTGATCTACTCATCTATTGTTTTAAGGACTTAATGGTGTCCTACATGTTTGGGATTAGCTAACTAACTTTACTTTATCTTGGTAAGTTAGGTAAGAAATGTTGACTCAAGTGTGTCAGGATTATTCTCAAGTGAATATCCATCTCAAGTCATAAGAAGTATTTGGTTTACCAAGGACAACTTCCTATAGACACTACCAATCCTATAGGTCTCCTTTAAAGGGTTTTAATCCTAGGGTCAAAGCATTTGCTCTCGATACCAACCGTGGTGACCTGGCATACCACCGCATGGTGTAGTATGCAAGTCTCGACATAACACCAATGAAACACCGTTCCACTAGTATTACATCGCTCGTAGTGGTACAACAGTAAACATATGCGGGTCCAAGGCATGTCTATAGGATTACATACGTACTCTTTACAATAGATCATCACAGCTCTCCTACTTTACAATGAGGTAAAACCGCAAATAAACTCCAGAAGAACGACTCGTGGTCTAATCCTAACACGAACTCTACTTGTAGAGTATTTAACTAGCTACAGAGGCTATGAATAGATTCTAGCTAAATAGGAGCTAGGTTTAGGAAACTAGTTCCTTTCTATTGCTAAGCTAAGTTTTATACTTGTTGGATGTGGTGTTTGACTCTTCTGACAGGTTCCTGTCCCTTGAAGTAGTTGTTGACTCCTCGGTCTTCGAGTTGCACTGTAGATCCTCCATCGTGGCCTCCATATCTAAGCAGGGGTTTAAGAGTGGGATGAGTACGAGCGTACTCAACAAGTTCATTATAGGACAGAGGTGTTTAATGCACTAGCTACAGCATTAGACCAGAGAAAGTCTAATACCAATGCAGGTTTTCATAACCATTTCTTCAAAAGGTTGCTTTTATTCAGAAGAACTATGTCCGTCAGCCTTCACCGGTTTACTAGAACTTCATGGAGTTCCTTTCCGGCAGCGTTCGCAGCTCCATATCCCGAACAGGGAGTGACAGTCACGGTTCATTACACTCTGCAGAGGTGTGTTGCTTTACCCATAAGAGATCTTAACCTTGGTGCCAACCGAGCCGCGTGCTCGTCCACACTTCCTTTGGTGTGAGGCCCGGTATAAGGTCTAGCCAATCATGTTTCTCCGCTACCTCGAACACCCACCCGTTGTTGCATGCCCCGACCCTGGGTCCACGCCGGTCCCATTATTCCCATATATTTCAGGGTGGACCCCGACCACGACAACAATGCTGGGCTCTACCATACACTCCTACGCCGGTAGCTGCAACCCATCATAGACCGCAATACCGTGGGGACTTAAGGCTACCCCAGCCTACCGCTTGTTCTTCGGGCGACAAGTGTCTACGGACAATGCCGTGGGGACTTAAGGCTTCCCAGCCTACCGCTCGCCCCCGACAGATACAAGTGTCTACGGTAAAGCGCATCCGTTGATGAACGAGAGGTGGAAACACTTTTGACTACTCCGTCCCACTCCGGATCTTATGGTTAACACGGGTATTACGGCACAAGAATCACTGGCGATATTTGTTGTTTAATCCTAGATGGATATAAACCCTTGCAATGGAACCTCCACCATATCAACACAATCCATGGTTCCATTGCCCACCACATAGTCATATTCATAGTTATGAAAATAGTGGTTTTGCTTTTTATGCAATAGTGATAAACATAGTACTTTGCAAGTAATTTGGTAAAAATACTCAATTGACATGAGCAAGCGATGAACTTGCCTTTCTTGATCGCAAGATTATGCAGACAAGGTCTTCGATACGTAGTAACTCCAACTTCTGAAATAGCATCATCGTCCGGTAAGGACGATGTTTAAAAGATTGGCAAGGATGCAATAATGCATAATAATGAGATGCAATCGCTCTAAGCGTGACCTAACCCCGATGATTTAGGATTAGTGAGTGGTAATGATTAGTTCCGTGTGTTGCACTTTTAGAGTGATTCACAAACAAGGTTCTTATTCATGTTTGTGTTGTTTTAGAATTATAAGCAAGTGAGAACATGCATAGTAACAATCATACACATCAAGGAATTGTAGTTGTATAATAAGTAAAGAGCAATTGTCAATTTTAATACTATGTGGCATGGTTAATGATTACTTGTTATATTCTTCAAAAGAATAACTTTTGAAGAACATGTTCTATAATAAAGAACAAGTATGATATTTAGGTTTGTGGGGTTCTATGGTTTTCTATGATTCTAATTGGTTTCTGGAGTAAGTATTAGATGGATCACAACCTAGTTGGATTCATCAGCTACTAGGCTTGTATTGTTGAATTAAGCCTAAACATCTTAATTACTAATAGTTGCTATCAAGGTGGTATACCTTGTTGGTGATAGCTGGCTAGGGTTTATAGGTCCTATTAGGTAGGGTTGATGAGCACTCTCTATTTATTCAAAAGAATAACTTTTGAAGAACATACTTCTTAAATAATAAGAAGTATGTTAATTAGGGTTTAGGTGGTGTAGGTTTTACTGTTGGTTCTTATTAAGTAAGGAATAATTGGCTCCTGAATAGGATGGTTGATAAGTATCCAACATTAGTAGGGTTTAGTGGAATATGGTTCGGTAATGCTCGTGGATTTGGCATAGTTGCTCCTGAGGTTCATCACATTGGTGTGATGCTAATTAAGAATGAATAAGGATGCTGGATTTGGGTAGTAAGATCTAGGGTTTATACTTGGTTAACCCTACTTGATTAATTTGACCTGATGAAGATGAATACATGGGATACCCATATATTAGTGATAGGTCTACTACATTTTATGTGGCCAAGGCAAATATTTAGTTGCTATTAGGGTTCTATGCTTTCAAAGAAGGTACCATGATCACATGTTGTAACCTAGGGTTAGGTTTAGAAGCAATTTAGGTTTCACAGTAGTAATGGACTAGGGTCTAAATGGCATTAGGGTTTTAGGATTACACATGAAATGATGAGTTCCTAGTTTTCTACCATATGGAACTAGGGTTGCTCAGTTACTATTTAGTTCATAAGTTAATAACTTCATTAATAAAGTTAAAGTTATTAATAATCTTTGAAATTAAAATAATGTTGGATTTGGCATTTTACAATTTTTAATGAATTAATAATTAAGGTAATTATTAATCAGGGTTTAAATCTTTAATAAGGATTTAATAAAAAATAAAGAAAATTAGTTTTCATGTTTTCTTTATTTGCTTACTGGTTTTATTTATTTTATAAATGTTTTCTTACTTTCTGACTTTTAATTGAATTTAGAATTAATAAATAGGGCTTAAATAACCAGTATTAAATAAATGAATTTTTATTAAGAATAAAAATTTCATATTATATTTTTTATTGGATAGATTTTTATTTTCTAAGAATTTTGATAACTCATTTGTATTTTTCTGAGTTAATATGAATTTTCTAAATTTCCTGTAAGGTTGCAGCAATTTATGAATTTGAAATTAAAACAGAGAATTACTAAATGCACCCGGGCTAGACTACCCCCAGAGGCTGACTGGTGGGTCAGTCGCCACGTTGGCTGCCACCGTGACGGTGATGTGGCAACCAAGGCCACCACTAGCGCCCAGTTGAGGACGGACTCGACGCTCAGGCGAGCGCGGAGCAACGCGAGCTAGCGCATACGATGCGCGTGAACGTGTAGAGCCTCTACGTGGCGGCGCCGCCCGGGAATGACCACCGGAGCCTTGCCGGCGATCATGAACCGCAGCGGTTTTCGACAAGCTAGGGCGCGGGTGAGCTACAACGCAAGCTGAGATGCGATTCGGGGCTCCAGAGAAGCGGAAGATCACCTGGATGCTTCCCGGATTGTTGTTGGGGTCGATGGAGGACGGAATCAACGCGGCGGTCGACATTTCCCTCGCAGAACCGCGGAAGGGAACGGTGAAATTACTCCACCACCGAGCTCCCCTTGATGTGTGGCTGTACCAGATGATTGAGAACGTCGAGGCGCTCCTCCTGAGCTCAACGGCGGGCTCTGGGGTGGTCTGAAACGGTGGGGCGAGATGGTCTCCGACGAGCTAGGGTTTCGGATTTTGGCGCAAACGAGACGAAGAAAGGGGAAATTGAGGGTGTCCCCGCCATTTATATGGTTCCCGGCGTGTGCTGGAGGTCTACAATGTCGACAGCAACTGCGGGACGTGGCTCACCTCGTCGCGGTGGCAAGCTGCTGTGCGTCGACGGTGTGAAGACGAAGACGAAGACGTTGTCTTCGATCTTATCTTCGCGAAGGGGTAAGTGGGTTGTTTGGGCCGTGCTGGGCTGTGCTAATGGGCTGAGGCAGTTGGATTGCTGGTGGGTTGCTGCGTGGGCTGTCCGGCCAGGTGAGGCAGGTAAGCCCTGATACGTCTCCGACGTATCGATAATTTCTTATGTTCCATGCCACATTATTGATGATATCTACATGTTTTATACACATTATATGTCATATTTATGCATTTTCCGGAACTAACCTATTGACGAGATGCCGAAGTGCCGCTCTCGTTTTCTGCTGTTTTTGGTTTCGTAAATCCTAGTAAGGAAATATTCTCTGAATCGGACGAAATCAACGCCCAAGCATCTTAGGATCACGCGAAGCTTCCGAACACCCGAGAGAGGCCGAGGGGGGCCACCGGGCCACCGGATGACAGGCCGGCGCGGCCCTAGGGGGCGCGCCCCTAGTGTGTCGTCGCCTCGTGGCCCCTCCGACTCCGCCTCTTCGCCTATTTAGTCGTCCCTGACCTAAAACCTCGACCCCGTTCGACGAAAACAGAGAAAACCATCCAGAGCCGCCGCCATCGCGAAACTCCAATTCGGGGGACAGAAGTCTCTGTTCTGGCACGCCGCCGGGACGGGGAATTGCCCCCGGAGTCATCTCCACCGCTGTCTCCACCGCCATCTTCACCGCCATCGCAGTCTCCATGATGAGGAGGGAGTAATTCACCCCCGGGGCTGAGGGCTCCGCCGTAGCTATGTGGTTCATCTCTCTCTTTATGTGATCTAGTTGAATATCATCTATGTGCTACTCTAGTGATGTTATTAAAGTAGTCTATTCCTCCCTGCACGGTGTAATGGTGATAGTGTGTGCATCGTGTAGTACTTGGCGTGGGTTATGATTGTAATCTCTTGTAGATTATGAAGTTAACTATTGCTATGATAAGTATTGATGTGATCTATGCCTCCTTCATAGTGTGATGGTGACAAAGGTGCATGCTATGTTAGTTCTTGGTGTGATTGTGTTGATCTATCTTGCACTCTAAGGTTATTTAAATATGAACATTGAATATTGCGGAGCTTGTTAACTCCGGCATTGAGGGTTCGTGTAATCCTACACAATTAGTGGTGTTCATCATCCAACAAAAGGGTGTAGAGTAGTCCTATTATGTGATCATTGTTGAGAGTGTCCACTAGTGAAAGCGGGATCCCTAGGCCTTGCTTCCAAGCATCGAATCTCCGTTTGTTTACTGTTTTGTTGCATGTTTACTCGCTGCCATATTTTATTCAGATTGCTATTACCACTCATACTCATCCATATTACTTGCATCTCACTATCTCTTCGCCGAACTAGTGCACCTTTACATATGACAAGTGTATTAGGTGTGTTGGGGACACAAGAGATTTCTTGCTTTGTGGTTGCAGGGTTGCTTGAGAGGGATATCTTTGACCTCTTCCTCCCTGAGATCGATAAACCTTGGGTGATCCACTTAAGGGAAACTTGTTGCTGTTCTACAAACCTCTCGCTCTTGGAGGCCCAACACCGCCTACAAGAATAGAAGCTCCCGTAGACATCAAGCTATTTTCCGGCGCCGTTGCCGGGAGGAAAGGTAAAAGGTACTCACACTCCGGATCTCGGCTACTATGCTATTTTCGCCGTTGTAAGTACTCGTAGCTATTTCCTTTAGATCCCGCAATTGCATCTTTTTGTTTCTTGTTTACACTAGTAAGGCATAATGGAATACAACTATGAGCTTTTTAATTTATTTCCTAAGTTAAGACATGAATTGTGTGATGCGAAAATTAAAGAACCTATGGAGCCTCAATTGCATGCTAGTAGCAATGTTATTAGTATGAACGCAATCACTGCTAATGCTATGGATAAGTCTAAGCTTGGGGAAGCTAGTTTATGTGATCTTTTTAGCTTCCCATCCTTAGGGGAGAAAATTTGTTCTGATAATGCTTTATCTCCCATATGCGATAACTCTAATGATGCTTGTGATATTTTAAATCCACCTACTGCAAGTACTGCTTTAAAGATACCCATGAAAATTATTGAATGTGTTATTGATAACCGCTATGAAGGGGATGGAACTGTCCATCCTGGAGATCATTTACTGTTTTTGCATGGATTATGCGGGTTATTCAAGTGTGCAGGTATCTCTATGGATGAAGTGAGGAAGAAGCTATTCTCTTTTTCGCGTCTGGTAAAGCGGCGCATTGGTATAAATTGTTGAAGAATAGTCATTCTCTTGGTTGGGATGAAATTGTACCTCTCTTTTATTCTAAATTTTATCCTCCTCATGAAGTGCATATTGATAGGAATTATATTTATAACTTTTATCCTCGTGATGGAGAGAGTATTTCTCAAGCGTGGGGGAGATTGAAGTCACTAATGCTCAAATGTCCCATTCATGAGCTCCCCCGTAATGTTATTGTTAACAATTTTTATGCGAGGCTTTCAGGACAACACAAGGACTATTTGGATGCTTGTTCAAAGGGATCTTTCACAAGCAAGGAGGTTGAAGCTAGGTGGGATCTTCTTGATCGGATTGAGGAGAATGTTGAAGGATGGGAGAACAACAAAGGTGAAGAGTCAGGTATAAATTATGATTATGAATGCATTGAAGCTTTTATGGATACTGATAAATTTCGAGATATGAGTGCTACTTATGGTCTTGACTCTCAAGTTGCTACAAATCTTTATAAAGCCTTTGCTTCTCATTTTGAATTGCCTAAAAAGAATTTTGATAAGTATCATGAACCTTTTAAAGAGGCTTGCATGAAGGATGAAATTGTTGTTAATGATTGCAATAAGCATGCTCAAACTCCTAAGAATGCTATTTCCTATAAGCATGTTAATTTTTGTGGAATGCATAGACCTTGTGGAATTAATCAAATCAAAGATGAATATTGTATCCATCATATTAATGAAAAAACTAGAAAGTGGGTTAGGGCTCTAGATGATCTTAGTAAAAAAGTTTGTGCCCTCTATCCTTTTATTTGTGAAGTTTGCCATGAAGTGGGTCATTTTAATTTTCAATGCTCCACCAATGATAATTTGAACCCAATGTGTGCTGCAAATTTGTATTGTGATGATGAAGTTACTCCTAATCAGCATGATGAACTCACTTTATTTTTGTGGTGTGAAGAGTTATCAAGGAAAATTTCTTTGTTAGATATTAATGATGTCCTGCGTGGGTGTTTTTCTTATTGCATTGATAATAGCCATACAAATACTTACATACAAAATATTTTAGAAGATGACACCTTGCCAAAATATGATAGGACCGCTGTGTGTTTTGAACTAATTAATGGAAAGGAGGAATCCTCCCAAGTTTCTTCTATTATTTCTGAAAGTAAATCAGGTTATGCGGACAAGCCACCCTTCAAGCCTCTTCCTCCTAAAGAAGGGAACGAGGAGAAGAAGAAGAAGAAGAAGAAGAAGAAGAAGAAGAAGAAGAAGAAGAAGGGAACGAAGAAGAAGAAGAAGAAGAAGAAGGAGAATAAAGAGAAAGAGGTAACGGCATATCCCCGCGTGAATGAGATAACGCTAGGTAACCGTAAGTATGTTGCTCCTAATGATTATTATGATAATGAATCTGAATACAATGATCTTCCTATGCCCTTTACATACATTAGTGATCATGATTTGAATGAGCACACTACTTTTGATATTGCAAATCTCTGGGAAACTAATTCTGAAAATGATGATGATAATAATTGCCATAGTGTCAGTGCTATCCATGCTTCCTCCCATAATGATATAGAAAGCTCTAAGCTTGGGGAAGAGGTGATTGAAAATCCTTTTGCTACTGATCATTATGTGTTTGATACATCTCCTTCTAATAACAATGATGGTATGGTCACGTATAAACCAACTGTGAAAGATAACTATTCTATTTCTTATGATGACACTCGTGCCTCCGACCTTTAATGATTATTATAAAGAATGCTATGATATAGGTTATAACTATCCTTATGAAACTTGTCATAGTTATGATTGGATTGCCAAAAACAATTCCCTTAATATGCAACTTGTTTACCATGTTCAAATTCTTGATAATAATCTTGCTCCAATTACTATTAATGAGAAGAACTCTTCTTATGCCAAAATTAATGATACTTCTATACATATGAGCCATGATAAGAATGTTTTAAGTGATGGGTATATTGTGGATTTCATTAATGATGCTACTGAAAGTTATTATGAGAGAGGGAAACATGGTTATATGCATCTTAATAATATAAAGTTTCCCCTCTTTATGTTGAGAATCTTGAAATTACTCGTGTTTTATCCTCTTATGCTTGTCACTTTGTTCTTCATGAATTCATTTGTGTACAAGATTCCTTTGCATAGGAAGTGGGGTAGACTTAAATGTGTTTTGAATTTGCTTCTTGATGCTCTCTTTTTGCTTCAAATACTATTTCTTGCGAGTACATCATAAAAACTGTTGAGCCCATCTTAATGGCTATAAAGAAAGAACTTCTTGGGAGATAACCCATGTGTTTATTTTGCTACAGTACTTTTATTTTGTATTTGAGTCTTGGAAGTTGTTACTACTGTAGCAGCCTCTCCTTATCTTATTTTTATTGCATTGTTGTGCCAAGTAAAGTCTTTGATAGTAAGGTTCATACTAGATTTGGATTACTGCGCAGAAACAGATTTCTTTGCTGTCACGAATCTGGGCCTAATTCTCTGTAGGCAACTCGGAAAATTATGCCAATTTACGTGAGTGATCCCCAGATATGTACGCAACTTTCATACAATTTGAGCATTTTCATCTGAGCAAGTCTGGTGCCTCAATAAAATTCGTCTTTACAGACTGTTCTGTTTTGACAGATTATGCCTTTTATTTCGCATTGCCTCTTTCGCTGTGTTGGATGGATTTCTTTGTTCCATTACGTACCTTCCAGTAGCTTTGTGCAATGTCCAGAAGTGTTAAGAATGATTGTGTCACCTCTGAATATGTGAATTTTTGATTATGCACTAACCCTCTAATGAGTTTGTTTCGAGTTTGGTGTGGAGGAAGTTTTCAAGGGTCAAGAGAGGAGGATGATATACTATGATCAAGAAGAGTGAAAGCTCTAAGCTTGGGGATGCCCCGGTGGTTCACCCCTGCATATTTCAAGAAGACTCAAGCATCTAAGCTTGGGGATGCCCAAGGCATCCCCTTCTTCATCGACAAATTATCAGGTTCCTTCTCTTGAAACTATATTTTTATTCGGCCACATCTTATGTACTTTACTTGGAGCGTCTGTGTGCTTTTATTTTTGTTTTTTGTTTGAATAAATGCTTGTGTGGGAGAAAGACACGCTCCGCTGGTTCATATGAACACATGTGTTCTTAGCTTTTATTTTTCATGGCGAAGGTTGAAACTGCTTCGTTAATTGTTATATGGTTGGAAACGGAAAATGCTACATATGGTAATTGGTATAATGTCTTGAATAATTTGATACTTGGCAATTGTTGTGCTCACATAGATCATGTTTAAGCTCTTGCATCATGTACCTTGTACCCATTAATGAATAACTACATAGAGCTTGTTAAAATTTGGTTTGCATGATTGATCTCTAGAGTCTAGATATTTTCTCGGTTGAGGTGTTTGAACAACAAGGAGACAATGTAAAGTCTTATAATAGTTACAATATGTTCATATGTGAGCTTTGCTGCACCTTTTATACTTGAGTTTTCTTCAAACAACCTTGCTAGCCTAGCCTTGTATTGAGAGGAATTCTTCTCGTGCATCCAAATCCTTGAGCCAATAACCATGCCATTTGTGTCCACCATACCTACCTACCACATGGTATTTCTCCGCCATTCCAAAGTAAATTACTTGAGTGCTACCTTTAAAATTTCTATTCTTTACCTTTGCAATATATAGCTCATGGGACAAATAGCTTTAAAAACTATCGTGGTGAAGAATATGTACTTATGTGTCTTATTTCTTAGTAAGTTGCTTGTTGAGCGGTAACCATGTTTTCCGGGGACGCCATCAACTCTTTTACCTTTGTTGAATATCATGTGAGTTGCTATGCATGTTCGTCTTGTCTCGAAGTAAGGGCGGTTTTCACAATCAAATGGTTTGAGTATGCATACTGTTAGAGAAGAACATTGGGCCGCTAACTAAAGCCATGATTCATGGTGGAAGTTTCAGTATGGACAGCCTAATCCTCAATCTCTTATGAGAATAATAATCGTTGTTAAATGCTTATGCATTAAAGAGGAGTCCCTTATCTGTTGTCTATGTTGTCCCGGTATGGATGTCTAAGTTGAGAATAATCAAAAGCGAGAAATCCAATGCGAGCTTTCTCCTTAGACCTTTGTACAAGCGGCATAGAGGTACCCCTTTGTGACACTTGGTTGAAACATATGCTATGCAATGATAATCAGTGTTAACCCAAGCTAATTAGGACAAGGTGCGAGCACTATTAGTATACTATGCATGAGGCTTGCAACTTATAAGATGTCTTATACATAACTCATATGCTTTATTACTACCGTTGACAAAATTGTTTCTTGTTTTAAAAATGAAAAGCTCTAGCACAAATATAGTAATCAATGCTTCCCTCTGCGAAGGGCCTATCTTTTACTTTATTGTTGAGTCAGTTTGCCTATTCTTTCTATCTTAGAAGCAAACACTTGTACCAAGTGTGTGCATTGATTCTTACATGTTTACTTATTGCACTTGTTATATTGCTTTATGTTGACAATTATCCATGAGATATATATGTTGAAGTTGAAAGCAACCGCTGAAACTTATATCTTCCTTTGTGTTGCTTCAATGCTTTTACTAAGAATTTATTGCTTTATGAGTAACTCTTGTGCAAGTCTTATTGATGCTTGTCTTGAAAGTATTATTCATGAAAAGTCTTTGCTATATGATTCAATTGTTTACTCATTGCATTAACATTGCTTTGAATCGCTGCATTCATCTCATATGCTTTACAATAGTATGATCAAGATTATGTTGGTAGCATGTCAATTCAGAAATTATCTTTTATCGTTTACCTACTCGAGGACGAGTAGGAACTAAGCTTGGGGATGCTGATACGTCTCCGACGTATCGATAATTTCTTATGTTCCATGCCACATTATTGATGATATGTACATGTTTTATACACATTATATGTCATATTTATGCATTTTCCGGAACTAACCTATTGACGAGATGCCGAAGTGCCGCTTCTGTTTTCTGCTGTTTTTGGTTTCAGAAATCCTAGTAAGGAAATATTCTCGGAATCGGACGAAATCAACCCCCAGCATCTTAGGATCACGCGAAGCTTCCAGAACACCCGAGATAGGCCAGAGGGGGGCCACTAGGCCCCCAGATGACAGGCCGGCGCGGCCCTAGGGGGGCGCGCCCCCCTAGTGTGTCGTCGCCTCGTGGCCCCTCCGACTCCGCCTCTTCGCCTATTTAGTCGTCCCTGACCTAAAACCTCGACCCCGTTCGACGAAAACAGAGAAAACCATCCAGAGCCGCCGCCATCGCGAAACTCCAATCCGGGGACAGAAGTCTCCGTTCCGGCACGCCGTCGGGACGGGAATTTCCCCGGAGTCATCTCCACCGCCGTCTCCACCGCCATCTTCACCGCCATCGCAGTCTCCATGATGAGGAGGGAGTAATTCACCCCCGGGCCGAGGGCTCCGCCGTAGCTATGTGGTTCATCTCTCTCTTTATGTGATCTAGTTGAATATCATCTATGTGCTACTCTAGTGATGTTATTAAAGTAGTCTATTCCTCCCGCACGGTGTAATGGTGATAGTGTGTGCATCGTGTAGTACTTGGCGTGGGTTATGATTGTAATCTCTTGTAGATTATGAAGTTAACTATTGCTATGATAAGTATTGATGTGATCTATGCCTCCTTCATAGTGTGATGGTGACAGATGTGCATGCTATGTTAGTTCTTGGTGTGATTGTGTTGATCTATCTTGCACTCTAAGGTTATTTAAATATGAACATTGAATATTGTGGAGCTTGTTAACTCCGGCATTGAGGGTTCGTGTAATCCTACACAATTAGTGGTGTTCATCATCCAACAAAAGGGTGTAGAGTAGTCCTATTATGTGATCATTGTTGAGAGTGTCCACTAGTGAAAGCGGGATCCCTAGGCCTTGCTTCCAAGCATCGAATCTCCGTTTGTTTACTCGTTTTGTTGCATGTTTACTCGCTGCCATATTTTATTCAGATTGCTATTACCACTCATACTCATCCATATTACTTGCATCTCACTATCTCTTCGCCGAACTAGTGCACCTTTACATCTGACAAGTGTATTAGGTCTGTTGGGGACACAAGAGACTTCTTGCTTTTTGGTTGCAGGGTTGCTTGAGAGTGATATCTTTGACCTCTTCCTCCCTGAGATCGATAAACCTTGGGTGATCCACTTAAGGGAAACTTGCCGCTGTTCTACAAACCTCTGCTCTTGGAGGCCCAACACTGTCTACAAGAATAGAAGCTCCCGTAGACATCAAGCCCCCTCTTCTATATTTTTTTCTTTTCTTTTCTTTTCTGTTTTATAATTCTATTTTATATTTATTATTTGAATTCATTTATGAATTCAATACTGTTTGTAAATAATTTGTAATGATGCTCATTTATTCAAGATTTAGTTTACTCGACTATTGTTTCCTTGTTCTATTTTGAATTCATATTTTATATTGAATTACTTGCATATTTGTGAATAACATTTGGACCTAATCTTGTATTTTTACTTTAATTCTCTTTTTATTATGCAATCAATTCTGTTTAGAATGATGAGAGTTATACTTTCATCTCAAAGTATTACAGAGTTTGTTACTATGTCTTGGTTTCCATTTGAGGAATTAGTCACTGACATTTCATGTGAACAACATTTTCTTAGGATTTTGTAGGTTTGATAATAATCCAAATTCAAGGTTAGTATTAGTTCTATAATTTAAATATAACTTAAAATCCTAGAGTATGCATTATTCTCCTCAAGGTTGGGCTTTATTTACAGAGATAAGTGGTTGATCACCACCCATGGATTTAATTATGAGTTTAAGCACTAGATGTTTCTTAGGGTTAATTTGTGAAGCATAGAATTCAGCTAATGAGCAATTCTTAGGGTTATAATGATATTTACCTAATGGCAATTGGTTGGAATCTTATTTGTGGTTTAGGTTTTATTAGTGATCACCCAAGTGATACACAAACTAGGGTTGAGATTTAATTATGGTTTGTAGAGTTGAGATGACACCATATTGCATGTGCTAGGGTTTAATCTCCCTTAACCATGATAAGGTGGTTGTTTACTTAACACTTTATATTCTCCTCTAGTTACTAAGATATTGAGAATTAGTTTTATCTTCTACCAATTGGCTTCTTATTATTAACCTCAATTTATTATTTAAGTAACTACATTGGTTATAGTTCTTTTTTATAGTTAACTTTGGTCATATGGATATATGGTTTCTCACCATATGAAGTATAGTGTTTAACTCTAAGGTTCCCTTAGGTTCATTAATTGATGAATGAATGAGAAAATAGATGTGGTAAGATTCTACTTATTATCACCAATTGATTTACAATTATAGGTTGGGATATAAGCCTAGGGTTGCTTATTAGTTACCTCCCTATAATTTCATGTGGTGAATGATATCTACTTATCTTATTAAGGTTTAACTTATCCTCACATACCTCAAGAGCATGATCCTGGATTAGGCATGATCAGCTTGTTCTTAATATCTTATCTCAAGTTCTTAGGGTTTATGATCATCACTCAATTTATAATGATCAAGGTTTGGCTTCCTAAAGTATTTCTAATGGAATGGGTTCTCACTTCCATGATCAAGCATTGTCTTGTTCAACTAGGATATATCACTTCTATTTTACTTTCTAGGATGGTCATGGTCATGGTTGTCTCAATAGTTTTATATCCCGTGGAAATGCCCGAGATATTTACTTAAAGTTCCCTCAAGAACTGATGGTTTAACCATTTGGATATTTGAATAGATAGAACTAGGATTAGTATGGATGGTCTCTCTCATTTGGGAAGGACTTCAATGCTAACCTAATATTAGGCTCCATAGAGGTTGATGTGATCATCAAGATCTATGTTTAACATTAATGGTTATCTCTCTAGGGTTGTCTTGAAGATGATGATTTGAATACTTGGATGTATATCCAAGGTTTAACCCAAGTTTTGTTATTGCTTATTTAATAATTATAATAGAACTCTCACCTCTCTAGGTTTGATGTATAACTATTTGGAATAGAGAAGAATTATATTTCTTGAGTGGATCTCCTTGTTATTATTCCAATGTTGAAATGGAATGGATACCATGAGGTTCATGATAGGATCAAGGATTAGTTTAAGACATGGAGAAGATGAGGGAAGAATGGTTTCTCCATTTTATTGTTACTTGATTTGTAATTGAACTGGTGTTCATATATTATGACAAGGATTACCATATTGTAATCTTTTATAAGATCAAGTAATTGATCATTGAGTAAAGTGTTGTTGTGTTGATTACTAGTTCCATTTGATCTAACCCCTTGGATCAAAACACCTCTACCCAAAACAAAGTTTTGGCAAAGTCACATTGAGGTTTATAGCGCTTGACTTGATGAGCTACTTCAATTCCACCAAGGTCAAGTGAAACTTCAGTTACTGTGACTATTTTACTTTAAAGCGCGAAAATTTCCTAGATTTTCTATGCATGAATGCAATGCACACATCTGTTTCCTCTATTTTTGTAACCCCAATACCTGGGATATTACATGAAGAAACACCTAGAGCTTGCTAAAATTTGGTTTGCATATTTGGTGTCTCTAAAGTCTAGATAATTTCTAGTATTGAGTTTGAACAACAAGGAAGACGGTGTAGAGTCTTATAATGTTTACAATATGTCTTTTATGTGAGTTTTGCTGCACCGGTTCATCCTTGTGTTTGTTTCAAATAACCTTGCTAGCCTAATCCTTGTATCGATAGGGAATACTTCTCATGCATCCAAAATCCTTGAGCCAACCACTATGCCATTTGTGTCCACCATACCTACCTACTACATGGTATTTCTCCGCCATTCCAAAGTAAATTGCTTGAGTGCTACCTTTAAAATTTCCATTCTTTACCTTTGCAATATATAGCTCATGGGACAAATAGCTTAAAAACTATTGTGGTATTGAATATGTACTTATGCACTTTATCTCTTATTAAGTTGCTTGTTGTGCGATAACCATGTTTCTGGGGACGCCATCAACTACTCTTGGTTGAATATCATGTGAGTTGCTATGCATGTCCGTCTTGTCTGAAGTAAGGGAGATTTACCACTTTATTGGTTAGAGCATGCATATTGTTAGAGAAGAACATTGGGCCGCTAACTAAAGCCATGAATCATGGTGGAAGTTTCAGCTTTGGACATATATCCTCAATCTCATATGAGAACATTAATTGTTGCTACATGCTTATGCATTAAAGAGGAGTCCATTATCTCGTTGTCTATGTTGTCCCGGTATGGATGTCTAAGTTGAGAATAATCAAAAGCGAGAAATCCAAATGCGAGCTTTCTCCTTAGACCTTTGTACACGCGGCATAGAGGTACCCCTTTGTGACACTTGGTTAAAACATGTGTATTGCGATGATCCCGGTAATCCGAGCTAATTAGGACAAGGTGCGGGTACTATTAGTATACTATGCATGAGGCTTGCAACTTGTAAGATATAATTTACATGATACATATGCTTTATTACTACCGTTGACAAAATTGTTTCTTGTTTTCAAAACCAAAGCTCTAGCACAAATATAGCAATCAATGCTTCCCTCTGCGAAGGGCCTTTCTTTTACTTTTATGTTGAGTCAGTTCACCTATCTCTCTCCACCTCAAGAAGCAAACACTTGTGTGAACTGTGCATTGATTCCTACATACTTGCATATTGCACCTGTTATATTACTCTATGTTGACAATATCCATGAGATATACATGTTACAAGTTGAAAGCAACCGCTGAAACTTAATCTTCCTTTGTGTTGCTTCAATACCTTTACTTTGATTTATTGCTTTATGAGTTCACTCTTATGCAAGACTTATTGATGCTTGTCTTGAAGTACTATTCATGAAAAGTCTTTGCTTTATGATTCATTTGTTTACTCATGTCATTACCATTGTTTTGATCGCTGCATTCATTACATATGCTTACAATAGTATGATCAAGGTTATGATGGCATGTCACTCCAGAAATTATCTTTGTTATCGTTTACCTGCTCGGACGAGCAGGAACTAAGCTTGGGGATGCTGATACGTCTCCGACGTATCGATAATTTCTTATGTTCCATGCCACATTATTGATGATATCTACTTGTTTTATACACATTATATGTCGTATTTATGCATTTTCCGGCACTAACCTATTAACGAGATGCCGAAGAGCCAGTTGCTGTTTTCTGCTGTTTTTTGTTTCAGAAATCCTACAAAGAAAATATTCTCGGAATTGGACGAAATCAACGCCCAGGGTCCTAGTTTTGCACGAAGCTTCCAGAAGACCGAGGGGGAAAGGAAGTGGGGCCACGAGGCGCCGCCACAACAGGGCGGCGCGGCCCAGCCCCCGGCCGCGCGGCCCCGGTGTGTGGGGCTCTCGTGTGGCCCCCGCGTTGCCCTTCCGCCTACTTAAAGCCTTCGTCGCGAAACCCCCGCACCGAGAGCCACGATATGGAAAACCTTACCGAGACGCCGCCGCCGCCAATCCCATCTCGGGGATTCTGGAGATCGCCTCCGGCACCCTGCCGGAGAGGGGAGTCATCTCCCGGAGAACTCTTCACCGCCATGGTCGCCTCCGGAGTGATGAGTGAGTAGTTCACCCCTGGACTATGGGTCCACAGCAGTAGCTAGATGGTTGTCATCTCCTCATGTGCTTCATTGTCGGATCTTGTGAGCTGCCTAACATGATCAAGATCATCTATCTTTAATTCTATATGTTGTGTTTGTCGGGATCCGATGGATAGAGAATACAATGTTATGTTGATTATCAATCTATTACCTATGTGTTGTTTATGATCTTGCATGCTCTCCGTTATTAGTAGAGGCTCTGGCCAAGTTTTTGCTCTTAACTCCAAGAGGGAGTATTTATGCTCGATAGTGGGTTCATGCCTCCATTAAATCTGGGACAAGTGACGAAAGTTCTAAGGTTGTGGATGTGCTGTTGCCACTAGGGATAAAACATTGATGCTATGTCCGAGGATGTAGTTATTGATTACATTACGCACCATACTTAATGCAATTGTCTCGTTGTTTGAAACTTAATACTCGGAAGGGGTTCGGATGATAACCTCGAAGGTGGACTTTTAGGCATAGATGCATGCTGGATAGCGGTCTATGTACTTTGTCGTAATGCCCAATTAAATCTCACAATACTCATTATATCATGTATGTGCATTGTTATGCTCTCTCTATTTGTCAATTGCCCGATCGTAATTTGTTCACCCAACATGCTATTTATCTTATGGGAGAGACACCTCTAGTGAACTGTGGACCCCGGTCCATTCTTTTACATTGAATACAAATCTGCTGCTATTGTTCTTTACTGTTCTCTGCAAACAATCATCATCCACACTATACATCTAATCCTTTGTTACAGCAAGCCGGTGAGATTGACAACCTCACTGTTTCGTTGGGCAAAGTACTTTGGTTGTGTTGTGCAGGTTCCACGTTGGCGCCGGAATCTCTGGTGTTGCGCCGCACTACATCCCGCCGCCATCAACCTTCAACGTGCTTCTTGGCTCCTCCTGGTTCGATAAACCTTGGTTTCTTTCTGAGGGAAAACTTGCCGCCGTACGCATCACACCTTCCTCTTGGGGTTCCCAACGGACGCGTGCTGTACGCGTATCACACCACGTTGCACTGCCTTGAGTCAGTTTTGCACCGCGCGGTGTCCTGGCAGTGCACCGCTCATGCACTGCCTTTTTGTACAGCATTGCACTGCCTTGGCTCGCTTTACACTGCACAGGGTCCTTGGAGTGCACTACACGTGCACTGCCTTTTTGTACGGTGTTGCACTGCCTTGGATAGCTTTGCACACCGCAGGATCCTCGGAGTGCACCGCCCATTTATTGCCTTTTTGTACGGCGTTGCACTGTCTTGGCTCGCTTTACACCGCGCAGGGTCCTCGAAGTGCACCGCTCGTGCACTGTCTTTTTGTACGGCGTTGCACTGTCTTGGATCGCTTTGCACCGCGCGAGGTCCTGGCAGTGCATCACATAGGTTTTTTTTCTTTTTTGTATCACGTTGCACTGCCTTGGATCGCGTGTGCATCGCGCGGTGTTTTGTGGCAATGCATTGCTCGCGATGCACTATTTTTTCTCTTTTTTTAATGACGCGGGATAGGTAGAAGTGGAGACCGTTTAAATATGGGTAGTTGGACGTGGGGACAAACTGCTGCTGCGCAGCCACGTGGCAAGCGCCGAGCGGCCCCACGCATGCGGCCCCGCGCGTGTCATCCCACGCGCTGACGCGGAGCACTGAGCGTGCGCGCATACTAGTCGCTCCCTTACTTTACACACTTTACTTAATGCAACAATCTGTTGCTTGCAACTTAATACCCAAAGTTGTTCGGATGATATCCTGAGAATGGATTATTAGTCATAGATGCAGTTGGATTACGATCTATGAATCTTGTAGTAATGCCCAAATGAATCTCATAGTAATCATCTTGTCTTGTATAGTCTTTATTCTGTCAATTTCCCAGCTGTAATTTGTTTACCCGGCATGTTATTTATCTTTATGGAGAGACAACTCTAGTGAACCATGGACCCCGGTTCTTTCTTTTACACTGATAAAGCCATCTACTGCAAATATCTATTCTCTTTATTTCAATGAAAATAAACATCTCTTTCCATACTATATGTCTAATCCTTTGTTTTCAGCAAAACCAGTGAGATTGACAACCTCACTGTAAGTTGGGGCAAAGTATTTTGGTTGTGTTGTGTGCAGGTTCCACGTTGTTGCCGACACCGGTAGTGCGCCCTGCCAAAGTCAGCCAGCAATACCTTCAGAAGTGATTTCTTTCTCCTACTGGTCGATAAACCTTGGTTTCTTACTGAGGGAAAACTTGTTATTGTGCTCATCATACCTTCCTCTTGGGGTTTCCCAACTGCATACTCTGCACAACATCAAGCTCTTTTCTGGCGCCGTTGTCGGTGAGAAAGAGGATTTCTGCAAGGGGAGTCTCTCATCTCCAATCTCTTTACTTTGTTATTGTTTTTCTTAGTTTATTTTTACTTTGTCTTGTTTGCTTCTTTTTATCAAAAACACAAACAAATTAGTTTATGTTATAGTTTTTATTTCTATTGCTCTGTTTAATCTTGCTAAAATGAGTAATCCTGGGAACACTAAATTTTGTGACTTTACTAGCACAAACAACAATAATTTCATTTGTACACCTATTTCTCCACCTGCTCCTGAAGCAAATTTCTATGAAATTAAACCAGCTTTGTTAAATCTTGTTATGAGAGAGCAATTTTCTGGTGTTAGTACTGATAATGCTGCTTCTCACCTTAATATTTTTTTGAACTTTGTGAGATGTAAAAGTATAAGGATGTAGATGGAGACATTATTAAACTGAAATTGTTTCCTTTCTCTTTGAGAGGGAGAGCTAAAAATTGGTTGCTATCTTTGCCTAGAAATAGTATTGATTCTTGGGTTAAATGCAAAGATGCTTTCATTGGAAAAATTTATCCTCCTCCTAAGATTATATCCTTGAGAAGTGACATAATGAAATTTAAACAATTTGATAATGAACATGTTTGTCAAGCTTGGGAAAGAATGAAATCTTTGGTAAATAATTGTCCCACTCATGGACTGCCTACTTGGATGATCATCCAAACTTTATATGCAGGACTGAATTTTTCTTCAAGAAACCGTCTTGATTCAGTTGCTGGAGGTACTGATACGCGTACAGCACGCGTCCGTTGGGAACCCCAAGAGGAAGGTGTGATGCGCACAGCGGCAAGTTTTCCCTCATAAAGAAACCAAGGTTTATCGAACCAGGAGGAGCCAAGAAGCACGTCGAAGGTTGATGGCAGCGGGATGTAGTGCGGCGCAACACCAGGGATTCCGGCGCCAACGTGGAACCTGCACAACACAATCACAGAACTTTGCCCCAACGTAACAGCGAGGTTGTCAATCTCACCGGCTTGCTGTAACAAAGGATTAGATGTATAGTGTGGATGATGATTGTTTGCGTAAAACAAGTAGAACAAGTATTGCAAGTAGATTGTATTTAAGATGTAAAGAAATGGACCGGGGTCCACAGCTCACTAGAGGTGTCTCTCCCATAAGATAAATAGCATGTTGGGTGAACAAATTACAGTCGGGCAATTGACAAATAAAGAGAGCATGACAATGCACATACATGATATGATGAATATTGTGAGATTTAATTGGGCATTACGACAAAGTACATAGACCGCTATCCAAGCATGCATCTATGCCTAAAAAGTCCACCTTCAGGTTATCATCCGAACCCCTTCCAGTATTAAGTTGCAAAACAACGAGACAATTGCATTAAGTATGGTGCGTAATGTAATCAATAACTACATCCTCGGACATAGCATCAATGTTTTATCCCTAGTGGCAACAAGCACATCCACAACCTTAGAACTTTCCGTCACCGTCCCGCATTTAATGGAGGCATGAACCCACTATCGAGCATAAATACTCCCTCTTGGAGTTAAGAGCAAAAACTTGGCCAGAGCCTCTACTAATAACGGAGAGCATGCAAGATCATAAACAACACATAGGTAATAGATTGATAATCAACATAACATAGTATTCTCTATCCATCGGATCCCGACAAACACAACATATAGAATTACAGATAGATGATCTTGATCATGTTAGGCAGCTCACAAGATCCGACAATGAAGCACATGAGGAGAAGACGACCATCTAGCTACTGCTATGGACCCATAGTCCAGGGATGAACTACTCACTCATCACTCCGGAGGCGACCATGGCGGTGAAGAGTCCTCCGGGAGATGAATCCCCTCTCCGGCAGGGTGCCGGAGGTGATCTCCGTAATCCCCCGAGATGGGATTGGCGGCGGCGGCGTCTCGGCAAGGTTTTCCGTATCGAGGCTCTCGGCACCGGGGGTTTCGCGACGAAGGCTTTAAGTAGGCGGAAGGGCAACGCGGGGGCCACACGAGGGCCCCACACGCCGAGGCCGCGCGACCTAGGAGCTGGGCCGCGCCGCCCCGCTGTGGCGGCGCATCGTGGCCCCACTTCCTTTCCCCTCGGTCTTCCGGAAGCTTCGTGCAAAAATAGGACCCTGGGCGTTGATTTCGTCCAATTCCGAGAATATTTCCTTTGTAGGATTTGTGAAACCAAAAACAGCAGAAAACAACAACTGGCTCTTCGGCATCTCGTTAATAGGTTAGTGCCGGAAAATGCATAAATACGACATATAAGGTGTATAAAACATGTAGATATCATCAATAATGTGGCATGGAACATAAGAAATTATTGATACGTCGGAGACGTATCAGGTACCTTTATGTCCATCACTTTGGGGGCTGCAACAATACTCCTAAATTGATATGATGATAAATTATTCTGAATGGCATGCTGAGAGGGCTCCACAAGGTAAGAAGGTAAATTCTGTTGAAGAAACCTATTCCTTGAGTAATAAGATTGATACCATTATGTCTATGCTTGTTATTGGTAAAGCTCATGTTGATCCAAATAATATTCCTTTAGCCTCTTTGGTTGCTCAAGAAGAGCATGTTGATGTGAACTTCATTAAAGGCAATAATTTTAACAACAATGCATATAGGAATAATTTTGGTAGTAACAATTATAGGCCATATCCTTCTAATAATGGTAATAGTTATGGCAATTCTTATGGTAATCCCTACAAAAACAATAGAAGTGCACTCTCTGATCTTGAAGTCATGCTTAAGGACTTTATTAGTAAACAAACCGCTTTTAATTAGTCTGTTGAGCAAAAGTTTGGTAAAATTGATGTTCTTGCTTCTAAAGTTGATAGACTTGGTCTTGATGTTGAACTTCTTAAACTAAAAGTTATGCCTCATGATGTTAAAGAAATCAAGACTTTGAATGCCATTCAAGTTAGAATTGATGACAACGTTAGGATGTTGGCTGAATTGCATGTTAGGTGGGAAAGAGAGGATGAAATTGCTAGAAATAATAGTAGGACTAAAGTGTGTACCATACCACTACTAGTAGTGCTGAAGTCTCAAATGTTAGCAAACCTCCTACTATTAATGGTAAAATAATTGGTGTAGGAAAAGTCCCCACTCCTTCTACAAACTTGCCTAGAACCACTGAAATTGTTTCTGATAAGAGTGCTAAAAAAATTCGAAATATGGGAGACAATAGTCCTTTTACCTTTGATAATAATGACTTTGATTTTGATGGTTGCAATATCTCTGAAGTAATTATGATCCTACAAAAGCTTGCTAGAAGTCCTAATGCTAGTGCTATAAATATAGCTTTCACAAAACATAGAAGTTAAAACATGAAGCTTATATTCCTAGGAAGTTAGAAGATGGTTGGGAGCCCATCATTAAGATGAAAGTGAATGACTTTGATTTCAATGCTCTATGTGATCTTGGTGCGAGCATCTCTGTTATGCCTAGAAAACTTTATGATATGCTTGATTTGCCACCTTTGGAACAATGTTTTTTGGATGTTCATTTTGCTAATATTGCTAAGAAGAAAATTTTGGGGAGAGTTAATAATGTTTTTATTATGGTTAATAATAACTTTGTCACCGTTGATTTTGTTTTTTTTATATTGAATGCAATGTTTCTTTTCCTATCGTTTTGGGAAGACCTTTTCTTAGAACTATTGGTGCTACTATTGATATGAGAGATGGGATTATTAAATATCAATTCCCACTAAAGAAAGGTATGGAACAATTCCCTAGAAAGAAAAATAATCTACCTTTTGATTCTATTACTAGGACAAATTATGATGTCGATGCTGCTTCACTTGAAAATACTTGATTCAAGCTTTCTGCGCCTAGCTGAAAGGCGTTAAAGAAAAGCACTCTTGGGAGATAACCCATGTTTTATTTCTGTAATTTTTCTTTTGTTGAGTCTTGGAAGTTTTTACCTCTGTAATAACCTCTCCTTATCATTTTTATTTTGTTTTTGTGCAAAGTATAGCCTCTAATAGGATGAAAGTAAGATTTGGTGAAGTTGCTGTACTGAAACAGATTATGTGCTGCCACCCAAAAAAAATTATTCTCATCCAGAACGTTGAATTGATCTGAAAAACATTTATAACTTGCCGGGTTATTATCTAAATTTCATTAGTTTTTCACTTTTTGATTTGACCAACCGAGGATTTTCGAAAAAATCGATCTTTACCTGTTGTTCTATTTTGACGGATTTCTGCCACTATTTGTATTTGTCTCTTAATCTTTTTCTTTTTTACTTCTTTTGAGAGAAAGAGATTTTAAAATAAGTTGCTACAGTAGATATTGTTTTAATGGATGTTTGATTTATGTTATAACTGGACCAAACTGAATTTTTTATTTTGATTGCACTAATGTTGCTAATGAAAATTGTGTGAAGTTTTGTATGAAGGAAGTTTTCAAGTGTAGAGAGAGAAGAATGATGTGATGAGATGAAGGATGGAAAAAATCTCAAGCTTGGGTATGCCCATGTCACCCCAATAAATATCCACAAGCGTCAAAGTTTGGGGATGCCCAAGTCATTCCCTTCTTCATCAACAAAAATATTGGGTCATCTTTCAAGACACTATATTTTTATTGCTTCATATGCTATGTGTTGTTCTTGGAGTATCTTTCTTTTGTTTTTAGTTTTATTTTGTTTTGTTTGCTGTAGTATATGGTTGGATCCCAGCATACTTGTTTTTGAGAATGACACACTCCGTTTTCATTGCATAGAACACTCTAGTTTTCACTCTTATTGTTTTGTGAGTGTTCTATTTTGCTAGTAATGCGTTTAACTCTTGTTTTCCACTTGTATTTTGTTCAGAGCTTGTTAATTTTCTTTAGTTAGGTATGATTATCTCTCTGGTCTTTATTGATTATTATATATGAGAGTTGTTTCAAATAAATTGATTGGTGTTGGAGACGAGTAAAATATTTCATGCTTATAGTGTTGCAAAAGGAAGCTTGTTTAGATTGCGGCTTAGACTTTTGGATGTCATGTTAGATGTTATTTTAGTTATATGCTTAGTAGTTATTGTTGTAGCATGACTTCTCTCAAATAGCTGAGAGTGCTTAATGTGCCATTGAAAGAATCATGTGTTGTTTCCATCATACAAAAGCATAATATTGTGGTATTCTCCTTTGATGCTTTAATTGGGTTGACTTGGCACATGTTTACACCATGTTATGACTACAAACTAGTCACCTCAAGCCTCTATGATCATTTAGTTTTTGACTTGTAATATCACTTTATGCTTTGATTAATAATGTTTTGTCACTATGCACGATTATGACCATTATTGCTCTCTTAGTTGGTCACTCCCAGTCTTTTGCTAGCCTTCACCTGTACCGAGTATGAACTCTACTCGTGCATCCAACTTTCAAGAAACCAAAGTTTGCCAATTGTGTCCACCGTACCTAGCTATATGTGATATTTCACCACCACTCCAAAGTAAATTACTTGTGTGCTACCTTTAAAACCTTCAAAAATTATTACCTGTTTTGTGTTCCTGTTTTAGCTCATGAGGAAGTATTGAATGCTTTATTGTCTTTTCATGACTTCACACCTTGACTAGCATGAGAATGTGCTAGTCCTTAATATTGCAAAAAGATCAAGGCAACTTGGTGCCCAGCCCACAAAAAAATATAAAATAAACAAATAAAGCTTTGCACACTATGTACTAGAGAGATCTTAAATAATGGTGTGCAAATGGAGAACTATATGGGAGCCGCTCTTGAAGTCGCTATATGAAAGGATGATAGATCATTTCATGTCATTCGTTAACATAGACATACATACCCCTCAAAATACATTTTCAACACCTCTATTTTATTCAAAATAAAAAGCTCTAGCACATGAGTAATCTTGCTTCCCTATACGGAGGGTCTTTCTTTTACTTTTATGTTGATTCTTCATCTTCTCACTTTAGGCACCAATTAAGAGAGCATAGTTGTCATTCCGACTGTAATGTGCATAGTCCCAAAATTTATTATTGATTGATTCATGATTATGTTATTGCTTGTTCTCAAATTATTTGTATCTATTCACCCTTTTGAACTTTAAAGGTGTCATATGCATTTATGTTTTACTATTCCATGTAGGACAAGCTGAATACCACTTTGCTATGTTTTCTCTATGCTCAAAACAAACAGTTGCTTTCAATGCACTATTATTCATGATCTTTTGTTTGAGTTACTTCTTATGTTGTAACATGTTGCTAAGTTCTATTGTTAGAATTATACCTATCATGCCTATGTTTAGAGTACTTTGAACTCAGCTCACAATGCTTTTACAGTAACTTGATCAAGATTGTGTTTGTTGCATGTCACCTCAAAAATTATTTTTGCTATCACTTACCTACTCGAGGATGAGCATGAGTTAAGCTTGGGGATGTTGATACTTTGCAAACGTATCTATAACTTTTGATGCTCCATGCTTGTTTTACACTAATTTCTACATGTTTTGTTTACACTTCATCATTTTCTGAAACTAACCTATTAGCAAGATGCCACAGTGCCAGTTCTTGTTTTCTGCTGTTTTTGTATTTCAGAAAAGTTGTACATGAAATATTCTCGGAATTGAACGAAACAAAAGCCGAAGTTCCAATTTTGTTGTCATGAAGAAAGAGTCCAAAGGGGAGACGGAGAAGAGCCAGGAGGTGCCACACCACCCCTAGGTGCGGCCCATCCCCTGGCCGCGCCTAGGTATGGTGGGGGACCTGACGTGGGCATTACCCTTCGGGTAACCGACATTGCCCTATCCCGTATTGTTTAGTCGGAGGCCCATGAAGGCACTTGGAGGCGAGACGGGCCACTAGGATGGCGTACCAGAAGATTCCTTGACGGGCAAGACAAAGAAGCGGCCGAACAAGGAAAGATTAGATTTAAAACTACTGTAAACCTAGTCGTACTCGGTTAGACCTCTTGAGACCTGGCCTCCTATATAAAGGCCAGGAGAGGGGCTGCCGAGGGACACAATCAATCTTAGCAATCTTAGCCACCAAAAAGCTTAGAGCTAGGTCACCGTAGCACTTAGCCTCTCGACGAGATCTCAGCCGAACTATTCGGCACCCCATTGTAACCCAATATCTTCATAATCAAGATCAGACAGGCAGGACGTAAGGGTTTTACCTCATCGAGGGCCCCGAACCTGGGTAAATCGCTCTCCCCGCTTGTCTGTGAACCGATGTCTCGTGTCAGCTTGCAGGATTCCATCAACCCTAAGCCCCAATCGGAGGGCATTGCCGAGGAGTACCCTCGACAATTGGCGCCGTCTGTGGGAACCCTGTCGGCACAAGATCGGACATTGGCAGAGCCCGTCATGTCATCAGCGACTTCATCGACACCATCATCGCCAAAACTGGGAAGCCCGATTCGCTTCGGCTCCTATGAATTCACCCCGCACAGCGACTCATCTCGCTCGACCTTCTCTGATCTGCAAGGCAACATGGAGATGACCTTCGGAAGCGTCCACTACAACGTCAACTCAGAAGGAATCCTTCGGCTACTGGAATCGCCCACTTCCAGATCGACGAGTCCAAGCGCGTCATCATCACTCGACCTTTCGGCTGGTCTGACAGGCTCGACGAGTTTGCCCGCGCCCTCGACTCCCCATTCAGCGTCTTCCATGTCGGTTGGATCCGACAATCCCGCATCTACTGCTTGAACTGCGACACCAGGCACGGGCTGGGATCGAGCGACACACCGTTCATCTACAATGCCCAGTATTCATCGGGAGAGGACAGTGTCGACAGCATCGTCCAAGGTGTCACCCGAGGAGTGGCGCACCACCAAGTTTATGTTGCTAACAGGGGAGACGGAGATCGCACCCCCCGTTCCAGCATGCGAGCTAGTTTTGAGAACAGCGCCAGCAACAACAACAGCGACCACACCATCGCAGAGGAGCAGTGGGCAGCAGCCAAGGCAGTCGTTCTTAACAACACGCCGCTCCCAGCAGGAACCACGGTTGGCACCCTCAACGCTTACCGCTCCATATTGGAGAAAAATCGGGAACGACTATCCAAAGAACAAGCCACCCTCGAGAGACGCCTATCTGCGGCAGACCGATCCAGCGAACGACGAAGAGGCTCGCAAGGAAGCGCCTCTCGAAGTACTCAGGGGGCAGGCAAGCACCGATCAAGACTATCCAGGCTTTCGGAAGATGACGCTAGAGAAATAACGTCGAATCTGACCAAGTCCTTTATGACCACGGACACCGCGGGCATGCCAGGGCCAAAAACCGTCGCGGGAGCAACCGCCAACCTCGCTGCATACCTCATCAATCAGCGCCCTGAAGGTTCCATGGCTCAAGCCCACCGAGGTGCCCTAGAAAGTCTCGCGATATTGGGAGATAATCTAGTTCCGCGAAAGGAAAAGACCACGTTGCAGGCTAGTGGCTCAAAGCATCATGCGAGAGATGCTCGGGATGAAATCACCCAGACCAGGATCGACAAAGCAAGGCAACGACGCGCCGCTAGGGAGGAGTATGACAGTGATTCTTCGGATGAGAGTCAGGAGAACGACGGCGAGCTCAGGGGAGCCGATTGTTTAAGCTACAAAATCCGTGAAGCGGTGCCACCCAGAAAGTTCAAACCCACCCCTACTGACGCTGCCAAATACGCTGGGCAGCAGGAGCCAAGGTCCTGGATAGAAGACTACCTGTAGACTGTGATTCTGCATAAGGGGAACCAGATAGTAGCAATGCAGTGCTTGCAGCTTTACCTAAAGGATTCAACGCGAGCCTGGTTAAGGGGTCTGCCGAAGGGTTCCATCAAATCATGGGATGACCTAGTAGATGCTTTCGTTGCCAATTTCCAAGCAACGTACAAAAGGCCCGTCGGGATTGAAGAGTTACGGCATTGCCAGCAAAAGCAAAAGGAATCGATGCGCTCATACATCGGGAGATTCACCAAGCTCCTAAACACCGCCGAAGATGTATCTGTCGACAGAGCAATCGACGCCTTCAGCGATGGCATCCGACGAGAAAGCTACATAGAAGAACTTGGACGCAAAAAGCCAAAAACCATAACCAAGTTAATGGAAATCGCCAATAGCTGGGCTGATGGCGAGGACAACGTGCGAAAGCCGCGACAGCACAGTGACGACAAAGACGACGACCAGCCGAAGCATGACTCGGGTGGTCGAAGGGATCGTCACAAGAGAAGGAAGAACCGCAGCTATGACGACAACAACCTGGTATCCGGAGGGTACTCCGATCGGCAGGACGATCGTTATGACGATAGAAGAGACGATCGACAGGACGGTAATCGGAACAACTCTGGGAACCGTGACAATTATAAACCACGGCAGCAGAGGACTCCCGAATTGCCCTACGCTGAGCAGATCAACGCTCCCTGTTACTGATACGTCCAAAATGTATCTACTTTCCCGAACACTTTTGCTATTGTTTTGCCTCTAATTTGTGTATTTTGGATGCAACTAACACGGACTAACGCTGTTTTCAGCAGAATTGCTCTGGTGTCTCGTTTTTGTGCAGAAATCCAACTTTCAGGAAAATCCTCGGAATTTATGCGAAAGGTCTTATTTTCCCAGAAGATTGACGGAGCCAGAAGGGCAAGCCAGGTGGAGGCCCGAGGCCCCCACACACTAGGCCGGCGCGGCCCAGGAGGGGGGCGCGCCGCCCTACTGTGTGGCCGCTTCGGCTGGCCCCCGATGCCCTCCTTTGGACTACTTAACGCCTCGACCTAAAAACGCACGGGGGGTAAGAAGAAATCGCCAGAAGACATCCAGTACGCCGCCACCGTCGCGAAACTCCGTCTCGGGACCAGAAACTCCGTTCTGGCACTCCGCCGGGACGGGGAATTGGAGGAGATCATCGCCATCATCACCACCGACGCCTTTCCATCGACCATCCATGTTTCCCCCATCCATGTGTGAGTAATTCCCCCGCTGTAGGCTGAAGGGGATGGTAGGGATTGGATGAGATTGGTCATGTAATAGCATAAGATTGTTAGGGCATAGTGCCTAGTGTCCGTAATTGGTACTTTTATGATATTGTTGCAACTTGTTATGCTTAATGCTTGTCACTAGGGCCCGAGTGCCATGATCTCGGATCTGAACATGTTATCAATTCATGATGATATTCATTGCTTTATGATCTTAGCCGCAAGTTGTATACACGTATTGTTGTCCGGAACCCGAGGCCCCAAAGTGACAGAAATTGGGACAACCGAAGGGGAAGGCAGTGATATGAGGATCACATGTGTTCACGGAGTGTTAATGCTTTGCTCCGGTGCTCTATTAAAAGGAGTACCTTAATTTCCAGTAGATTCCCTAGAGGCCCGATCGCCACCGGCTGGTAGGACAAAAGATGTTGTGCAAGTTTCTCATTGCGAGCACGTACGACTATATATGGAACACATGCCTATTGATTGATTAGTACTTGGATACCGTTTTTTTATTATCTCGCAAATGCCCTCGCTTTGATTGTTACATGAGTTTCTCTCATCCATGCAACGCCCGTTCATCCATCCCCGTGCCTACAGTATTTTAATCCCGCTGTTTACTAAAATCACTACTACTGTCTTTGTTACTTCCGCTGCTGTTATTTCACTACTGCTACTGCTATAAAACTGCATTACTCTGATAAACTCTTGCGAGCAAGTCTCGTTTCCGAGTGCAGCTGAATTGACAACTCCGTTGTTAAGGCTTACAAGTATTCTTTGTCTCCCCTTGTGTCGAAGCAATAAATTGGGTTTTACTTCCCGCGAAGACTGTTGCGATCCCCTATACTTGTGGGTCATCAGTTACTTGCACTCGTATGTCGATTCTAAGGACGGCAAAACGAAGTCAAGCCACTTGCTCAGGGACTGTCGGCAGTTCATTGACATGCACAAACTCATCCAGCAGGCAGGCCAGCAACCGCCACCACCACCACCACCTCCACCGCAGCATCAAGTCCAGCAGGCTCAACCTCATCAACCCAACGAGGCGTTTCCACCACCACGTGGGCAGATGAGCATGATCCATAGAACGGGTGTCTCCAGAAGAGAAATGAAGAAGGTTACCCGAGAAATCAATCTGGCAGAAAGTATCATGGCAAACATCCCTGAGTATATCGAGTGGTCGTCTCAGAGCATTACGTACAGCCGAGCAGATCACCCGATGACCATACCAAAACCAGGGCACGCTGCCCTAGTAGTCGAGGCACAAATCGGGGGCTTCAAGATGAGCAAAGTTTTCATGGATGGTGGAAGCGGGCTAAACCTGATATTCGTTGACACAATCAAAAGTATGGGGATCACCATGAAAATGCTAGAGAATTCTGACACCTGTTTCCATGGAATTCACCCTACTTCGCCGGCGTACTCTCTTGGCAAAGTTACCTGAACGTCATCTTCGGCAAACCCGACAACTTCAGGAAGGAGAAAATCGAGTTCGAAGTCGTGAACTGGGAGTCGCAGTATCACGCTATACTCGGGAGGCCAGCTTATGCCAAGTTCATGGCTGTACCACATTACGCATACCTCAAGCTGAAAATGCCTGGGAGCAACGGGACAAATATCACAGTCTATGGAAGTTTCTCACGCTCGGACAATTGTGATCGCGACTTTCAGAGGATTGCCGCAAAGTTTGGACTGAAGCAGGAAATTACTGACCTCCCTTCGAAGTCCCAGGAAGAAGAACGCGTCAGAGCAACAAAGAAGAAGCCAGCCGACCTTGCTCTTGAAGCTTCGGCAGCACAAACTTCTACAGCTCAAGCTTCGGCAGCAAAAGCTTCGGCAGCTGATGGTACAGAAGACATAGGAGACAGCAAGACGCTGACAATCGCTGCCCAGGCCCTTGGCGAAATCAACAACGCTTCAGCAACCACCAACGTGGTGAACAAGCCAGGAGATGAGAAGAACCCCTTCCTTGCTTAAGCAATTTACTAGCGTTTAGTTTTTCCCTTTATCTTAAACAGGGCCTTCCTTTTTTCGCCCTTTAGTCCCGTGCTTACCTTATTAATGAGAACTTAAGTTTCAATCCCTTGTTAAGCATTGCAGTAATTCAAAGCATCTAAGCCGCATCACCGTGAACCTTTCCTACGCCCCCTGTTAAACGACGATGCAACGTATTACGCAGCAGAAGATCGTGCTCCAAAAGGAACGCTTCTACGAGTGCTAAAGGATGCAAAATAAAACAAGGGTGCAAACCTTTCCCTCTGCTATAGATGCCTCTACGAGTGCCGAAAATAGCAAGAGTTTGGAAATACACATAATACAACCCACGTTCGATATTTTACTTATGGAAATATCAAAGAACAATGGGCTCATCGGCAGAATCATTGCACCCGAAATATTCGGGAGTGGCTGTCGAAACATACATCGGTTGAAAGCAAAGTTGCACATACAACGGGTTTAGCAAGACCTACAACACGAGCTGATCACTCAAATGATTTGCTGACCAACGAATACGAAAACGTTTAAACGGGCAATTAAGATTTGCTCCTTCAAAATTTGCCAACGGCATTGACACGGTAAAAGTACATATACATGTATATACCGAATAAAAAGTCTCGGCTAAACAATCCTAACACTTGGATGAAGTAGCCAAAATAACCTATTTACAAAACAAACTTAATCCCTGAAATCACCCTTGCGGAGTTTCTCTTTCCTCAGGTACCGTTGAATCCTTCTCAAGCTTGTCGACAATTATATTGGCGGGCAACAATACCTTCGGGTACAGCGCTTCCAAATCGCCAACCGCATTTGCGATAGTCAGCAGATTCGCTGAGGGATAACGTGCAAGGACAAAGGCAAGTGTAAACCTGGCCCCTGCAAAAACCTGAGCTCGCACCAAGTCTCGAATCTTCTTGGTATTTCCAAACTCAGACATCAGAGTCAGCAGCGTAGGAGGAACCGTGTTCAAGGGGAACATCGTCCTCCAAATTACCCTCAGGGCTTTGTAGCACTTGTCGAAGAAATGGTGGACTTGTTGAACCCGATCCTGGAATTGTGCGACAGCCGAAGCCTTCGAGTGTTCCCGCCAGAATATTTCTTCGGCTGATGATAGCTGGGTCAATGCGTGCACACGCTTGTGAATCCGCTTGTTCTCTTCCGCACGGTTCAAAGCTATGACTAGTAGAGCAATAACCGGAAGATCAGGCAATACGTTTTTGACAGAAGAGTAATGAACGCAGGGACCAGAGAACTTACAGTTTAAACTTTCAGTGGCCTTATGCAGTTCAGCAAGAGCATAGCGCTCCACGTCAGCTGCAATCTCGCCCTTCTTCTTGATGATAGCAGCCAAGGCATAGGTGCTACATAGATCCTTTTCCAGTTGCACGATCCGATCCTTCATACGTTGGACTCGATCATCTTCAGAAGGAGCACCCGAAGGATTGTCAACAAATGCAGGCACTGGGAACACCTGCAAGGAAAAGCATCGAAGGCATGACAAATCGGTTCACATCAACATCAGAAGGTACTCCCATCGGGAGAATACAAGTGAAAATATCATAACAAGAGTGTGCTAGCGACATTGCTAGCACAAAGTTTATTACAAGCAGAAGTTATCCAACAGAACATTGTTTCACATCAGCTCGAATAAAAGATTGTCACAAAAATCAAAGGGCTTGGGTCTGAGTTGATAAACTAGGGCCAGCTGATGTCTTCCTCGATGAAACCAGCTCGAGGAGCTGGCGTGCACATTTAAGAGCTGATATCTTGAAGATGCTTAAATCAACGAACCGCCCATCCCGCTCTTTCGGCAGCTCCTTAGACATTTCTTCGATGTCGCCCTTAAAGCCGTGACCCATCATAAGTTGGAAGGCAAGGAGGGCACCATAGGTAGGCGAGGTGCGTTTTAATACCTCGATAACCTTCTTGGTGTCAACCGCGAAGGCGTTGATCAACTGCCGCAGAGTTTTGTCTTGATTGATCTTGGGGAAGATCATCGAGTGCATCCACGCCATGGCACCTTTTCCCTTTTCAAGAAGCTCCCGCGTAAGCTGGTGGGAGGCGAGAGTCATCGACACACCATTTGCCAGAGAGTTCTTTGGAACTTTGTCCAAGGCATCGGCAGGGATGTTGGCGGCTTCTGCAAGAGAATGAAATGGAAAAGGTCGCTGACAAAGGATCGAATCCATAAGTGCAATAATCGACAGAGGTGTACAAGAGAGATTACCAAGTAAAGCCAAGGAAGACTGGCGAAGGAGTTCATCCTTTTCAGCTGCCCGAGCCTCGGCAGCCAGCCTCGACGCTTCCTCTTCTTTCAGCTTTTCCTTCAGCTTTCCCAGTTCCTCCTTCAGGGAGTCGACTTCTTGGCGAGCTGTGGCGGCCTTTTTAATGGCGCCATCCAACTTCAAGGAAGAAGATTTAACTTCCTCCTGCAGTCGAACCTTGTCCGCTTCCAGGGAAGTAAACTGAGAGGCAAAGGCCTCCAAAGAAGATATGACACCCCGCAGGTCCTTAAGGAAGAAGGATGTTTGACAAAGAATCATTAGACAAGGCACTCTCCAAGAAATTCGTGTTGTAATCAAAAAGGACTTATAGAAGGAGGAGTCGTGGCGGCAGCAGTTGAAGGAACATCTTTCCCCTTGGAAAGGGAGGAAGCAGTCGATACCTGGGCCGCGGGGGCTGCCTTAGGAGCCGAAGCTTCGGAAGCCGCGACGTCCAAAGGAGCAGCGCCAGATTTGGCTTTCTTAGGCGGAGGTTCAATGAAACCTTCCTCACTGCGAAAGGAAGTGGTTGACAGAAGTTATGAAAGAAATACGAGAAATAAAGGACGAAATATGAATTCAGGGAAGGAGGAGCTTACATATCGAAGAGATCGTATTCATCGGCAAAGCCGCCGGTTGATCTCTTCACGGGTGAAGCCCTGGTCTCCTCCACAGCTGCATTAACAAAGGCATCACGATCAACGTCATCATCACGCACTGATCCCTTTGTGTCGCAAGCATCATCGGCTGAGGAAGGAAGATCGGAGTGAACAGCTTCAGAATCTATCGGATCATCGTGTTCGCTTTCTGGGCATGTGTGCTCGACAGTGTGAAAATCAACAGGGACTGAGGAGCCTCTTCCCTCAGAAGTATCATTCGGCGAATCATGCAAGTTTCCAGAAACTATGGGGATCTGTCGAAGAAAAGAACAAATAAGAATAATAGTAATTATGTTGACTAAGTGGAAGCAGCGTAATAAGAATATGATAAGGAAATATACCTCTGATGGTGGATGATCGGCATCAAGGGGAGTATAAGAAGATATCAACGGAATCGAGTCTTCCTGACTAAAGAGAGTAAGGCGACGGACTTCGTCAAGCAGCTCCTTTTCCGACAGCTCAGCCGATATTTATCCCGGTTTCATCCCTTGCACCCGAATACAACCACATCGGGCGGATTCTCGGCCATGACTGGTTGGACTCGACGCTTCAAGAACACCGCTGCTACCTCTGTACCGATCATAGTTTGACCATCGGCCTCTTTGATCCGAAGGAATTTGGCGAATAATTCGTCGGTTGCTGTCTTTTCGTCGGGAAAGAGAATGTTCTTTCAAGAATCCTTCGGCTTGGCTTCAAGGACATCGACAAAGCAAGGAAGCTGGGACTCGGTTGTTGAAGAGTCCTTGACATAAAACCATTTCAGTCTCCATCCTTGCACGGATTCTCTCATTGGGAAACTGAAATAGTTAACCTCTGAACGAGCCACAAATCCCACTCCTCCGATGACAAAGGGTCCATTACTACTGTTGTACCTCTTAACATAAAAGATCTTTTTCCACAACCAAAAATGGGGCTCAATGCCCAAGAACGCCTCACAGAGGGTGATGAACACAGCAACTTGAAGGATTGAGTTAGGGGTGAGTTGCCACAGTTGGATTTCGTAGGTCCGCAGAAGATGGTGAAGAAATTCATGGGCAGGAAGCGAGAGACCCCGATACAGGAATGACAGGAACACCACGGAAAAACCAGCAGGGGGATTGAGCCGAGAAATCGCACCTGGAAGAATCACGTTCCCCTCGTCGGAGGAGACTAACCCAAGGCTTCGGGCCCTCTTCTCGTCACGCTTCATGATGGAAGATGCTAGCCAATCCCCAGGTTTGGCTATCGAGCCTGGCGGCGCTGGCGGCGCCGGAGCTAGAGGAGGAGCATCTAGAGCGCTCTTCTTCGGAAGATTCGAGGAGGATTTGGCGGCGGCGCCACCGCTAGTAGAACTGGCGGCGGCAGTAAGGCTCTTCTTCTTCACCATTGTGAGATCTGGGGAAGATCGGAAAAGCGGTGGTGGCGGCGCAGCAGTTGCAAAGGAAGGAAGAAGAAGAAGGGCGAGGAGATGCTACGGCAAGTATGAAGAAGATTAGAGATTTTCGTCTTTTGGAGATTTTAAGAAAGGGAGAACTCGAGGGCCGTGTAGGCACGTGTCATTCCTACCAGTTCATTAAGGATATCTTTTTCCATTGATGGCTGCGGGAATCGAGGGGGCGCCTTGGTAACCGTGCAAGAAGGGCGGATATTGCTTAAAAATAGGGCCAGACAGAGAAAGGATGGGCCCAGCGGGTCGCATCTTATCAGTCAAAATTAAGATGTCAGTAAAACGTCATCAATGACGTCGTGAAGAATGCTCGAAGCATTCGAAGGAATAAAAGGTATCGGATGGTGAACTTGAGTCTATGCACAGATTGCGAAGCATCTGCACTTAGACTCGGGGGCTACTCCCATCGGGAGCGCTGATGCGCACCCGACCGAATGAGGAGTCGAAGGAAAAAAGGATTGAAGAAAAAATGGCTAATCAGCTCGAGTCTGTACTCGGTTGCAAGAACCCGCGCTCAGACTCGGGGGCTACTCCCATCGGGAGCGCGTGACGCGCACCCGACAGAACTTTTTTGCACTCCAGGATCATGCCCGGGACTTGATTCGTGTAGAGTAACGTTGTTTTGCCATCGGTAGTTAACCAGCAAAAGTTGGGCACGTTACTCATTATCCCTTGCATGCGGAAAATATATAGGATGACCTATGAAGACTTGCAGAAAAACTTCGGCAGAGCAAAATGTTCGAGTGGTACAACTTGAGTCTACGCACGGATTGCAAGCATCCGTACCTAGACTCGGGGCTACTCCCATCGGGAGCGCTGACGCGCACCCGACAGAAGAAGATGATGCTGATTCAAGATGAACAAGGACAATCAAGGAGAAGAACATCAGAAGGAGACATGCTTCAGTCTCCACCCGAACTATGTTCGGCTAGACACTCGGGGGCTACTGACGTGGGCATTACCCTTCGGGTAACCGACATTGCCCTATCCCGTATTGTTTAGTTGGAGGCCCATGAAGGCACTTGGAGGCGAGACGGGCCACTTGGATGGCGTACCAGAAGATTCCTTGACGGGCAAGACAAAGAAGCGGCTGAACAAGGAAAGATTAGATTTAAAACTACTGTAAACCTAGTCGTACTCGGTTAGACCTCTTGAGACCTGGCCTCCTATATAAAGGCCAGGAGAGGGGCTGCCGAGGGACACAATCAATCTTAGCAATCTTAGCCACCAAAAAGCTTAGAGCTAGGTCACCATAGCACTTAGCCTCTCGACGAGATCTCAGCCGAACTATTCGGCACCCCATTGTAACCCAATATCTCCATAATCAAGATCAGACAGTGGGACGTAAGGGTTTTACCTCATCGAGGGCCCCGAACCTGGGTAAATCGCTCTCCCCGCTTGTCTGTGAACCGATGTCTCGTGTCAGCTTGCAGGATTCCATCAACCCTAAGCCCCAATCGGAGGGCATTGCCGAGGAGTACCCTCGACAGGACCCTCGAGCGCCCACCGATCTCGCCCTTTCGCCTATAAATTCACATCATCGGGAAAAACCTAAACACCCAAGCCTCCATCCACGAAAAGTTCTCTAGCCGCCCCCATCGTCGACCCTATTTCGGGAGGGTTCTGAAGCTCTTCCAGGCACCCTGTCGGAGAGGGAAATCATCACCGGAGGCCTCTTCATCACCATGCCCGCCTCCGAAGTGATGCGTGAGTAGTTCATCTCTGGACTACGGGTCCATAGCAGTAGCTAGATGGTTGTCTTCTCCTCCATATGCTTCATGTTTAGATCTTGTGAGCTGCCTATCATGATCAAAATCATCTTTATGTAATGCTACATGTTGTGTTTGCTGGGATCCGATGAATATTGAATACTATGGTTAAGTTGATTATAGACTTGTTTATATGTTATTTGTGATCTTGCATGCTCTCCATTGCTAGTAGATGCTCTGGCCAAGTATGTGCTTGTGACTCCAAGAGTGAGTATTTATGCTCGATAGTGGGGTTCATGCCTCTAGTAATCTGGGAGAGTGACAGTAACTCCTAAGGTTGTAGATGTGTTGTTGCTACTAGGGAGAAAACAACAATGCTTTATAATTTTATTGTTTACTTTACATACTTTATTTAATGCAATAATCTGTTGCTTGCAACTTAATACCCAAAGTTGTTCGGATGATATCCTGAGGGTGGATTATTAGTCATAGATGCAGTTGGATAACGGTCTATGAATCTTGTTGTAATGCCCAGATGAATCTCATAGTAATCATCTTGTCATGTATGGTCTTTATTCTGTCAATTGCCCAACTGTAATTTATTTACCCAGCATGTTATTTATCTTTATGGAGAGACACCTCTAGTGAACTGTGGACCCCGGTCCTTTCTTTACACAGATAAAACCATCTAGTGCAAATACATGTTCTCTTTATTTCACTGCAAACAAACATTTCTTTCCACGCTATACGTCTAATCATTTGTTTTCAGCAAAACCAGTGAGATTGACAACCTCATTTTAAGTTGGGGCAAAGTATTTTGGTTGTGTTGTGTGTAGGTTCCACGTTGTTGCTGACACCGGTAGTGCGTCCTGCCAAAGTCAGCCAGCATTTAACACCTTCAGAAGTAATTTCTTTCTCCTACTAGTCGATAAACCTTGGTTTCTTACTGAGGAAACACTTGTTGTTGTGCTCATCATACCTTCCTCTTGGGGTTTCCCAACTGCATACTTTGCACAACATCATCGTGCTTTATACCTGTCAATAGTACCATCAACATTTTTCTTTATACGGTAGACCCACTTGCAACCAATGGCATTCCTGTTTTTACTGGGAGGCACAAGATTCTAGGTGTTGTTGGCAAGAAGGGCATCATACTCATCTTTCATAGCATGTTTCCAATTTTCATCTGTCAAAGCCCCTGAAAGATTCTTGGGTTCTCCTCTAGATGTCAGCAATGCATAGCGTACAGTGTCATCAGTATATTTTTCGGGTGTCTAATACCTTTTTGTAGCCTAGTCTGAACTCCAACAGCAGGAGGAGCCACAGGTGGTGAGGGCATAGAAGATCCAGAGGAACCAAACAAATCTGTTGGTGAATCGTCATAGGAAACCGTGTTGGGAGCTGCAGGCGAATCAGAACTGTTGTCCACTGATGGTGTCATCATGAGCTCAGGATTGAGCCTATCGGGTGGCAACATGGAGGGCGGGGACTGCTGCTGGGACAGCGTCCCACGCTGCGACGACCCAGTCACGGGCGGAGACGTGTCGCGCGCGCACTCGCGCGGACGGGGCGATGTCGGGGCGCCAGCGGCCGAGGCGGGGACCACGTGCAATGCGGAATGAGGCGATTAGGCCGGAGAAGGGGACGACGGGGCGCGTGCTGGAGATTCGCGTGCGCTGCTACTGCTATCAGGACGCGCCGATCCCAATGGCGATTCTGCCATAGAATCAACCTCGGGAGCACTGTGGTCCCCTTCCATCCTTTCCTCGTGTTGTGATTCATCATTTGATGTGGTGTTTGCACTGTTTTCTTCAGAATTTTGGCCAGATGCTGGAGCTAAAGTAGCAGGTGTGTCCTCGGCAACAATTTAAGAAGAAATAACAGGAGGAACAATTTGCAAGTAATGGTCATTAGTATGCAGACCCCTATCATGCGATGCCGAGGAAGGATTATCGGAAGGAAGAAGAAGAATTTCTTCATGAAGACGATGACCGGCATTTGGATTTAAGGAAGCAAAAGGAAAGATGTTTTCATCAAAGACAACATCACGAGAGACATAAACACGACCAATGTCAATATCTAGACATTTTACTCCTTTGTGTCTAGGACTATAGCCAAGAAAAACACACTTCTTAGAACGAAAGCAAAGTTTGTTTTTTGTTGAATGGGCGAAGGTTAGGCCAACAAGCACAACTAAAAACACGAAGTTGCTCATAATTGGGTTTAACTTGAAGAAGTTTTTCTGTGGGAGTCACAAAATTGAGAACCTTGGTAGGAAGCATATTTATGAGAAAGGTGGTTGTAATAAAGGCATCATCCCAAAATTTAAGAGGCATGGAAGCATTGGCAAGTAAGGCAAGAACAACTTCAACAATGTGTATGTGTTTACGCTCAGCTGAACAATTTTGCCGATGAGCATGTGAACATGAAACATAATGAACAATGCCAACACGTTGGAAAAAGCTATTTAATTTCTCATATTCACCATGTGGTCAGTTTTCATAATAAGAATCTTTCTACCAAACTGACGCTCAACATATTGTTGAAAATCAAGAAACACTTGAAACACCTCAGAACGTTTCTTAAGCAAATATATTCAAGAAAATTTGCTAAAATCATCAATGAAGCTTACATAATATGCATGTTTGCCTACAGAAAAAGGAGTTGGACCTCATACATAAGAAAATATTTGTTCTAATGGCACTGTGGAAACACTAGTGGAGACAGGATAGGGTAGCTGGTGACTCTTGGCCTGTTGGCATGGATCACATATGTAAGGATTTATTTCCGGGGAATATAATAGATTATTCTTCCTAATAATCTGTTGAACTATAAAAGATGATGGGTGTCCTAGACGACAATGCCATGTACAGGATGAAGGCTTGATGGTGGCGAGAGCATGCTTGGATGACCGCGAGACAGGAGCAAGAGGGTACAAGCCACCATGACAAGGACCTTTAAACACGGTTTTCTTCGTTGCCTGATCCTTAATCAAGAAAAAGAAAGGGTGAATTTCCATGAAGGTATGATTATCTAGAGTAAGCTGGTGAGGAGAAAGCAAACTTTTGGAAGCATCAGAAACATGTAAAATATTACGAAGCTGTATGGAACTATCTGGGGTGTGCAAAACAGAATGACCAATATGAGCAATGTTCATACCTTGTCCACCAGCATTGTGGACTTGATCACGGCCTTGATAAGTCTCATGAACATTGAGCTTGTTGAGTTGTCTTGTGATGTGATTTGTGGCTCATCTATCAATATACCAATTGGTGTCTACTCCATAGGAACCTTTCTACTCCATTGGTGGTGTATCACCATCATCATCACCCACTACTAGAAAACATGCTACTGCCGGCGCACTAAAATAGCCTATTCCCGACGCACTACCGCTCGCCAGTGGGAACACGCCGGTGATTCCTAGCTACTACCGGCGCTGCAGTTCAGTGCACCAGAGAAGTAAAAAGTGTTACGGCGCACTAGGTTTGGTTCGCCGGCGCTATGGTTTTAAGAATTAAAAAAAGCTACACGTAGCTGCAGGCTGTCCACACCACAACTGGCAGGGACATTTACAGATACCACCCTAAAAGGAAAATAAAAATGCAATCGGTTCTCCAATGTCTTCCTCCACCGCCGCCCAGAGCTCCGTGTTGCCGCCCTTGCCGCGCCGGCAGGAGCTCCGTGTCGCCGCCCTTGCCGCGCCAGTTGGAGCTCCGTGTCGCCACCCTTGCTGCGCCAGGCGGAGGCGTCCTTGCCGCTGTGGCCGTCATAGATGGAGAAGAAGTGCCCGGGCAGGCGGCAGGACGTGCGGTCGAGGCCGTCGGCCGCCGCGGCTCCGGTGACCACCATCCAGAGCGGGAAGCTCGCACTCGAGACAAAGGGCTCGGCCGTGGCGCGGGGTGTCCCCACTAGGAGGAAGGGGACGTCCTCGACTGCCGCAGTGCCCTTGACGAGGTTGATGCCCAGGTTGACCTCGCCGGCGCGTCAATGGAGAGGCGTAGTTCTACGGAGTCTGGCAACGCGAGGCCGCGAGCATCGGGATCCCGACGCGCGCCTCTGTCTTGAGGGAGGTGGGCACCCCGGCTACCTCCGTCTTGATGGAGGTGGGCACCCGGCGATCCAGTGCAGCGCCTGTCCTCCAGCTCGTGCACAGCGGTGAGCCACTTCCAGCGTCGTGCACAGCTCCACGGGAGAAGGAGCGCATGGAGGCGTCGCTTGCAGAGTCGCAGTCAAGTAGACAAGGTGAGAGAAAGAGAAATAGAAAGGGGAACGAAGGAGAGGCTCCGCTCCGCTCTGCTCTGTCGCTGTGATTAAATTATTTTCTGGCTTTTTGTCTGGTGGTGGCCTGGTGGGCATTAAATTAAAAGTAGATTCATGCACTATGGAGCTACGCTGTGGGCTGTGGCAGCACGCTCTGCTCTGGTGACATACACGTACTCCTCACGATAGCTGATAACTAGGATCCATCAACCCTGCTAGCTAGCTGGGTGCATGAGGCCAAAATTATCGCCGGCGGACCATGGTTTTACTCCATGGGAGGTGGCTACCTCGCGCTGGCGCACCTGGTAGGTGGTCCGCCGGTGGCATGTGTCACGCATCAGCTGTAACATGGCAAACCTGGCAGGTCCTTTAGCCCCGGCGCATCACCAAAAATATTCGCCTGTAGTATACTTGTACCACCGACGCACCAAAATAATAGTGCGCCGGTGATACGTCTCCGACGTATCGATAATTTCTTATGTTCCATGCCACATTATTGATGATATCTACATGTTTTATACATACTTTATGTCATATTTATGCATTTTCCGGCACTAACCTATTAACGAGATGCCGAAGAGCCAGTTGCTGTTTTCTGCTGTTTTTGGTTTAAGAAATCCTACAAAGGAAATATTCTCGGAATTGGACGAAATCAACGCCCAGGGGCCTATTTTTGCACGAAGCTTCCAGAAGACCGAAAGGGAAATGAATTGAGGCGACGAGGCGGCGACACGCCAGGGCGGCGCGGCCCACCTCCTGGCCGCGCGGCCCTGTTGTGTGGGCCCCTCGCGTCGCCTCTTGACCTGCCCTTCCGCCTACTTAAAGCCTCCGTCGCGAAACCCCCAGTACCGAGAGCCACGATACGGAAAGACTCCAGGGGCGCCGCCGCCATCGCGAAACTCCAATTCGGGGGACAGAAGTCTCTGTTCCGGCACCCTGCCGGGACGGGGAAGTGCCCCCGGAAGCCATCTCCATCAACACCATCGCCTCCATCATGCTCCGTGAGTAGTTCCCCCATGGACTACGGGTTCTAGCTGTAGCTAGTTGGTATCATCTCTCCCATGTACTTCAATACAATGATCTCATGAGCTGTCTTACATGATTGAGATTCATCTGATGTAATCGGTGTTGTGTTTGTTGAGATCCGATGGATTGTTACGTTATGATTGTCTATCTACAAAGTTTATGAAGTTATTGTTGCTGCAATCTTGTTGTGTTTAATGCTTGTCACTAGGGCCCGAGTGGCATGATCTTAGATTTGAGCTCTATATTTATTGCTTAGATTGTATCTACAAGTTGTATGCACATGTCTATGTCCGGAACCAAAGGCCCCAAAGTGACAGAAATTGGGACAACTCGGAGGGAAAGGCTTAGATATGAGGATCACATGTTTTCACCGAGTGTTAATGCTTTGCTCCGGTGCTCTATTAAAAGGAGTACCTTAATTTCCGAGAGATTCCCTAGAGGCCCGGCTGCCACCGGCTGGTAGGACAAAAGATGTTGTACAAGTTTCTCATTGCGAGCACGTATGACTATATATGGAAAACATGCCTACATGATTAATGATCTTGATGTTCTGTCTTAATGCTATTTCAATCCTATCAATTGCCCGACTGTAATTTGTTCACCCAACACTTGTTATTGGAGAGTTGCCACTAGTGTAGAGAGGTGGGAACCCCGGTCCATCTTCCATCATCATATACTCGTTCTACATGTCATTGGAAGTAGTATCAACTATTTTCTGGTGCCATTGCTCTCATATTACTATTACTGCTGCTGTGTTACTGTTACTATTGCTCTCATATCACTACTACTTTCACATCACCCCTGTTACTAGTGCTTTTCCAGGTGCAGCTGAATTGACAACTCAGTTGTTAAGGCTTATAAGTATTCTTTACCTCCCCTTGTGTCGAATCAATAAATTTGGGTTTTACTTCCCTCGAAGACCGCCGCGATCCCCTATACTTGTGGGTTATCAAGACTCGTTTTCGGGCGCCGTTGTCGGGGAACCGAAGAAAAGTTACACCACAAAGATTTCTAACTCCCATGTCAACTACACGCCAGCAGCTCATTTTCTGGCGCCGTTGCCGGGGAGATCAAGACACGCTGCAAGGGGAGTCTCCACAATCCAATCTCTTTACTTTGTTTTTGTCTTGCTTTATTTTATTTACTTTCTTGATTGCTGCATTATATCAAAACACAAAAAAATTAGTTGCTAGCTTTACTTTATTTACTGTCTTGCACTCTATATCAAAAACACACAAAAAAATTAGTTACTTGCATTTATTTTATCTTGTTTGCTTTATTTACTACTGCTAAAATGAGTAATCCTGAAGTTGAAGTTCGTTCGTTTAAACAACAAGGTGGAGAAAGTTTTAAAGATGCTTGGTATAGAATTAGTGATGCTCATCATAGGTGCACTAAGAAACACTCCACTATTATCCTACTTAGGAACTTTTATGTTGGTATATCTAGTTGGAATATGTATGTTCTTGATACTCTTTCGGGGGGTAATTTCCTAGGTACAACTGCTTTAGAAGCTAGTTGCATCAATGAGAGTCTAGTTGGAATACCACCTGTTAATGAAACTAAAATTGAAATCTCTCTTGAGGATGTTATGAAAAAATTGGAAACCATAGAGAAAAAATTTCCAAGTGTTGAAACTAAATTGGAAATGTTACTTGATAAAACTGATGAACTTGATAAATCCTTAGGAGGAATTGATGAAAGAATTAGTGTCCTAGGAACTTGTGTTGTCCATGATAATCAAATCAATAGGATTGGCGAACTTGAAAAGGCTGTGGGAACCTTGGGTTCAACTTTTTCTTCTCTTAAATATAAGGAGAAAGCTTATGTGGGTAAAGAGCAAAAATTCATGTATGTCTCTAAGGTGCCTAAACCAAAGAATTATTATAGGCCTAAAATTTATAAATCTCCCAATACCCCTGGTAATGATGTTGATACTTCGTCTCTTGATAACACTTGATATACACTTTCTGCGCCTAGCTGAAAGGCGTTAAAGAAAAGCGCTTATGGGAGACAACCCATGTTTTTACTACAGTACTTTTATTTTATATTTGAGTCTTGGAAGTTTTTACTACTGTAGCAACCTCTCCTTATCTTAGTTTTGTGCATTGTTGTGCCAAGTAAAGTCGTTGATAGTAAGGTTCATACTAGATTTGGATTACTGCGCAGAAACAGATTTCTTTGCTGTCACGAACCTGGGCCTAATTCTCTGTAGGTAACTCAGAAAATTATGCCAATTTACGTGAGTGATCCTCAGATATGTACGCAACTTTCATTAAATTTGGGCATTTTCATTTGAGCAAGTCTGGTTCCTCGATAAAATCCGTATTTACGGACTGTTCTGTTTTGACAGATTCTGCCTTTTATTTCGCATTGCCTCTTTTGCTATGATGGATGAATTTCTTTGTTCCATTAATGTCCAGTAGCTTTGTACAATGACCAGAAGTGTTAAGAATGATTATGTCACCTCTGAACATGTGAATTTTTATTGTGCACTAACCCTCTAATGATTTGTTTCGAGTTTGGTGTGGAGGAAGTTTTCAAGGATCAAGAGAGGGAGATGATACAATATGATCAAGGAGAGTGAAATCTCTAAGCTTGGGGATGCCCCGGTGGTTCACCCCTGCATATTTTAAGAAGACTCAAGCGTCTAAGCTTGGGGATGCCCAAGTCATCCCCTTCTTCATCGACAACATTATCGAGTTCCCCCCTGAAGCTATATTTTTATTCCATCACATCTTATGTGCTTTGCTTGGAGCGTCGGTTTGTTTTTGTTTTTGTTTTTGTTTGAATAAAATGGATCCTAGCATTCATTGTGTGGGAGAGAGACACGCTCCGCTGTTGCATATGGACAAATATGTCCTTAGGCTTTACTCATAGTATTCATGGCGAAGGTTGAATCTTCTTCGTTAAATTGTTATATGGTTGGAATTGGGAAATGCTACATGTAGTAATTCTAAAATGTCTTGAATAAATTGATACTTGGCAATTGTTGTTCTCATGTTTAAGCTCTTGCATCATATACTTTGCACCCATTAATGAAGAAATACATAGAGCTTGCTAAAATTTGGTTTGCATATTTGGTCTCTCTAAAGTCTAGATAATTTCTAGTATTGAGTTTTGAACAACAAGGAAGACGGTGTAGAGTCTTATAATGTTTACAATATGTCTTTTTTGTGAGTTTTGCTGCACCGGTTCATCCTTGTGTTTGTTTCAAATAACCTTGCTAGCCTAAACCTTGTATCGAGAGGGAATACTTCTAATGCATCCAAAATCCTTGAGCCAACCACTATGCCATTTGTGTCCACCATACCTACCTACTACATGGTATTTCTCCGCCATTCCAAAGTAAATTTCTTGAGTGCTACCTTTAAATTTCCATCATTCGCCTTTGCAATATATAGCTCATGGGACAAATAGCCTTAAAAACTATTGTGGTATTGAATATGTACTTATGCACTTTATCTCTTATTAAGTCGCTTGTTGTGCGATAACCATGTTTCTGGGGACGCCATCAACTACTCTTTGTTGAATATCATGTGAGTTGCTATGCATGTCCGTCTTGTCTGAAGTAAGGGAGATTTACCACTCATTTAACGGTTAGAGCATGCATATTGTTAGAGAAGAACATTGGGCCGCTAACTAAAGCCATGAATCATGGTGGAAGTTTCAGTTTTGGACATATATCCTCAATCTCATATGAGAACATTAATTGTTGCTACATGCTTATGCATTAAAGAGGAGTCCATTATCTCGTTATCTATGTTGTCCCGGTATGGATGTCTAAGTTGAGAATAATCAAAAGCGAGAAATCCAAATGCGAGCTTTCTCCTTAGACCTTTGTACAGGCGGCATAGAGGTACCCCTTTGTGACACTTGGTTAAAACATGTGTATTGCGATGATAATCCCGGTAATCCGAGCTAATTAGGACAAGGTGCGGGCACTATTAGTATACTATGCATGAGGCTTGCAACTTGTAAGATATAATTTACATGATACATATGCTTTATTACTACCATTGACAAAATTGTTTCATGTTTTCAAAACCAAAGCTCTAGCACAAATATAGCAATCGATGCTTTCCTCTTTGAAGGACCTTTCTTTTACTTTTATGTTGAGTCAGTTCACCTATTTCTCTCCACCTCAAGAAGCAAACACTTGTGTGAACTGTCCATTGATTCCTACATACTTGCATATTGCACTTGTTATATTACTTTACATTGACAATATCCATGAGATATACATGTTATAAGTTGAAAGCAACCGCTGAAACTTAATCTTCCTTTGTGTTGTTTCAATACCTTTACTTTGATTTATTGCTTTATGAGTTAACTCTTATGCAAGACTTATTGATGCTTGTCTTGAAAGTACTATTCATGAAAAGTCTTTGCTTTATGATTCATTTGTTTACTCATGTCATTACCATTATTTTGATCGCTGCATTCATTACATATGCTTACAATAGTATGATCAAGGTTATGGTGGCATGTCACTCCAGAAATTATCTTTGTTATCGTTTACCTGCTCGGGACGAGCAGGAACTAAGCTTGGGGATGCTGATACGTCTCCGACGTATCGATAATTTCTTATGTTCCATGCCACATTATTGATGATATCTACATGTTTTATACATACTTTATGTCATATTTATGCATTTTCCGGCACTAACCTATTAACGAGATGCCGAAGAGCCGATTGTCGTTTTCTGCTGTTTTTGGTTTCGAAATCCTACAAAGGAAATATTCTCGGAATTGGACGAAATCAACGCCCGGGGGCCTATTTTTGCACGAAGCTTCCGGAAGACCGAAAGGGAAACGAATTGAGGCGACGAGGCGGCGACACGCCGAGGCGGCGCGGCCCACCTCCCGGCCGCGTGGCCTCGTTGTGTGGGCCCCTCGCGTCGCCTCTTGACCTGCCCTTCCACCTACTTAAAGCCTCCGTCGCGAAACCCCCAGTACCGAGAGCCACGATACGGAAAGACTCCAGGGGCGCCGCCGCCATCGCGAAACTCCAATTTCGGGGACAGAAGTCTCTGTTCCGGCACCCTGCCGGGACGGGGAAGTGCCCCCGGAAGCCATCTCCATCAACGCCATCGCCCCCATCATGCTCCGTGAGTAGTTCCTCCATGGACTACGGGTTCTAGCTGTAGCTAGTTGGTATTCTCTCCCCCATGTACTTCAATACAATGATCTCATGAGCTGCCTTACATGATTGAGATTCATCTGATGTAATTGGTGTTGTGTTTGTCGGGATCCGATGGATTGTTACGTTATGATTGTCTATCTACAAAGTTTATGAAGTTATTCTTACTGCAATCTTGTTGTGTTTAATGCTTGTCACTAGGGCCCGAGTGGCATGATCTTAGATTTGAGCTCTATACTTATTGCTTAGATTGTATCTACAAGTTGTATGCACATGTCTATGTCCGGAACCAAAGGCCTCAAAGTGACAGAAATTGGGACAACTGGAGGGAAAGGCTTAGATATGAGGATCACATGTTTTCACCGAGTGTTAATGCTTTGCTCCGGTGCTCTATTAAAAGGAGTACCTTAATTTCCAGTAGATTTCCTAGAGGCCCTGGCTGCCACCGGCTGGTAGGACAAAAGATGTTGTACAAGTTTCTCATTGCGAGCACGTATGACTATATATGGAAAACATGCCTACATGATTAATGATCTTGATGTTCTGTCTTAATGCTATTTCAATCCTATCAATTGCCCGACTGTAATTTGTTCACCCAACACTTGTTATTGGAGAGTTGCCACTAATGTAGATAGCTGGGAACCCCGGTCAATCTTTCATCATCATATACTCGTTCTACATGTCATTGGAAGTAGTATCAACTATTTTCTGGTGCCATTGCTCTCATATTACTATTACTAGCTCGCTGTGTTCATCGTTACTATTGCTCTCATATCACTGCTACTTTCACATCACCCCTCGTTACTAGTGCTTTTCCAGGTGCAACTGAATTGACAACTCAGTTGTTAAGGCTTATAAGTATTCTTTACCTCCCCTTGTGTCGAATCAATAAATTTGGGTTTTACTTCCCTCGAAGACTGCCGCGATCCCCTATACTTGTGGGTTATCAAGACTGTTTTCAGGCGCCGTTGCCGGGGAACTGAAGAAAAGTTACACCACAAAGATTTCTAACTCCCACGTCAACTACACGCCAGCAGCTCATTTTCTGGCGCCGTTGCCGGGGAGATCAAGACACGCTGCAAGGGGAGTCTCCACAATCCAATCTCTTTACTTTGTTTTTGTCTTGCTTTATTTTATTTACTTTCTTGATTGCTGCATTATATCAAAACACAAAAAAATTAGTTGCTAGCTTTACTTTATTTATTGTCTTGCACTCTATATCAAAAACACAAAAAAATAGTTACTTGCATTTATTTTATCTAGTTTGCTTTATTTACTACTGCTAAAATGAGTAATCCTGAAGTTGAAGTTCGTTCGTTTAAACAACAAGGTGGAGAAAGTTTTAAAAATGCTTGGTATAGAATTAGTGATGCTCATCATAGGTGCACTAAGAAACACTCCACTATTATCCTACTTAGGAACTTTTATGTTGGTATATCTAGTTGGAATAGGTATGTTCTTGATACTCTTTCGGGGGGTAATTTCCTAGGTACAACTTCTTTAGAAGCTAGTTGCATCATTGAGAGTCTAGTTGGAATACCACCTGTTAATGAAACTAAAATTGAAATCTCTCTTGAGGATGTTATGAAAAAATTGGAAACCATAGAGAAAAAATTTCCAAGTGTTGAAACTAAATTGGAAATGTTACTTGATAAAACTGATGAACTTGATAAATCCTTAGGAGGAATTGATGAAATAATTAGTGTCCTAGGAACTTGTGTTGTCCATGATAATCAAATCAATAGGATTGGCGAACTTGAAAAGGCTGTGGGAACCTTGGGTTCAACTTTTTCTTCTCTTAAATATAAGGAGAAAGCTTATGTGGGTAAAGAGCAAAAATTCATGTATGTCTCTAAGGTGCCTAAACCAAAGAATTATTATAGGCCTAAAATTGATAAAACTCCGAACCCCGTTGTTGATACTTCATCTCTTGATAACACTTGATATACACTTTCTGCGCCTAGCTGAAAGGCGTTAAAGAAAAGCGCTTATGGGAGACAACCCATGTTTTTACTACAGTACTTTTATTTTATATTTGAGTCTTGGAAATTGTTTACTACTGTAGCAACCTCTCCTTATCTTAGTTTTGTGCATTTTTGTGCCAAGTAAAGTCGTTGATAGTAAGGTTCATACTAGATTTGGATTACTGCGCAGAAACAGATTTCTTTTCTGTCACTAATCTGGGCCTAATTCTCCGTAGATAACTCAGAAAATTATGCCAATTTACGTGAGTGATCCTCAGATATGTACGCAACTTTCATTCAATTTGGGCATTTTCATTTGATCAAGTCTGGTGCCTCGATAAAATCCATCTTTACGGACTGTTCTGTTTTGACAGATTCTGCCTTTTATTTCGCATTGCCTCTTTTGCTATGATGGATGAATTTCTTTGTTCCATTAATGTCCAGTAGCTTTGTGCAATGTCCATAAGTGTTAAGAATGATTATGTCACCTCTGAACATGTGAATTTTTATTGTGCACTAACCCTCTAATGAGTTGTTTCGAGTTTGGTGTGGAGGAAGTTTTCAAGGATCAAGAGAGGGAGATGATACAATATGATCAAGGAGAGTGAAATCTCTAAGCTTGGGGATGCCCCGGTGGTTCACCCCTGCATATTTTAAGAAGACTCAAGCGTCTAAGCTTGGGGATGCCCAAGGCATCCCCTTCTTCATCGACAACATTATCAGGTTCCTCCCCTGAAGCTATATTTTTATTCCATCACATCTTATGTGCTTTGCTTGGAGCGTCGGTTTGTTTTTGTTTTTGTTTTTGTTTGAATAAAATGGATCCTAGCATTCATTGTGTGGGAGAGAGACACGCTCCGCTGTTGCATATGGACAAATATGTCCTTAGGCTTTACTCATAGTATTCATGGCGAAGGTTGAATCTTCTTCGTTAAATTGTTATATGGTTGGAATTGGGAAATGCTACATGTAGTAATTCTAAAATGTCTTGAATAAATTGATACTTGGAAATTGTTGTGCTCATGTTTAAGCTCTTGCATCATATACTTTGCACCCATTAATGAAGAAATACATAGAGCTTGCTAAAATTTGGTTTGCATATTTGGTCTCTCTAAAGTCTAGATAATTTCTAGTATTGAGTTTTGAACAACAAGGAAGACGGTGTAGAGTCTTATAATGTTTACAATATGTCTTTTATGTGAGTTTTGCTGCACCGGTTCATCCTTGTGTTTGTTTCAAATAACCTTGCTAGCCTAAACCTTGTATCGAGAGGGAATACTTCTCATGCATCCAAAGTCCTTGAGCCAACCACTATGCCATTTGTGTCCACCATACCTACCTACTACATGGTATTTCTCCGCCATTCCAAAGTAAATTGCTTGAGTGCAACCTTTAAATTTCCATCATTCGCCTTTGCAATATATAGCTCATGGGACAAATAGCCTTAAAAACTATTGTGGTATTGAATATGTACTTATGCACTTTATCTCTTATTTAGTCGCTTGTTGTGCGATAACCATGTTTCTGGGGACGCCATCAACTACTCTTTGTTGAATATCATGTGAGTTGCTATGCATGTCCGTCTTGTCTGAAGTAAGGGAGATTTACCACTCATTTAAAGGTTAGAGCATGCATATTGTTAGAGAAGAACATTGGGCCGCTAACTAAAGCCATGAATCATGGTGGAAGTTTCAGTTTTGGACATATATCCTCAATCTCATATGAGAACATTAATTGTTGCTACATGCTTATGCATTAAAGAGGAGTCCATTATCTCGTTGACTATGTTGTCCCGGTATGGATGTCTAAGTTGAGAATAATCAAAAGCGAGAAATCCAAATGCGAGCTTTCTCCTTAGACCTTTGTACAGGCGGCATAGAGGTACCCCTTTGTGACACTTGGTTAAAACATGTGTATTGCGATGATAATCCTGGTAATCCGAGCTAGTTAGGACAAGGTGCGGGCACTATTACTACCATTGACAAAATTGTTTCATGTTTTCAAAACCAAAGCTCTAGCACAAATATAGCAATCGATGCTTTCCTCTTTGAAGGACCTTTCTTTTACTTTTATGTTGAGTCAGTTCACCTATTTCTCTCCACCTCAAGAAGCAAACACTTGTGTGAACTGTCCATTGATTCCTACATACTTGCATATTGCACTTGTTATATTACTTTACATTGACAATATCCATGAGATATACATGTTATAAGTTGAAAGCAACCGCTGAAACTTAATCTTCCTTTGTGTTGTTTCAATACCTTTACCTTGATTTATTGCTTTATGAGTTAACTCTTATGCAAGACTTATTGATGCTTGTCTTGAAAGTACTATTCATGAAAAGTCTTTGCTTTATGATTCATTTGTTTACTCATGTCATTACCATTGTTTTGATCGCTGCATTCATTACATATGCTTACAATAGTATGATCAAGGTTATGATGGCATGTCACTCCAGAAATTATCTTTGTTATCGTTTACCTGCTCGGGACGAGCAGAACTAAGCTTGGGGATGTTGATACGTCTCCGACGTATCGATAATTTCTTATGTTCCATGCCACATTATTGATGATATCTACATGTTTTATACATACTTTATGTCATATTTATGCATTTTCCGGCACTAACCTATTAACGAGATGCCGAAGAGCCGCTTGTTGTTTTCTGCTGTTTTTGGTTTCGGAAATCCTACAAAGGAAATATTCTCGGAATTGGACGAAATCAACGCCCAGGGGCCTATTTTTGCACGAAGCTTCCAGAAGACCGAAAGGGAAACGAATTGAGGCGACGAGGCGGCGACACGCCAGGGCGGCGCGGCCCACCTCCTGGCCGCGCGGCCCTGTTGTGTGGGCCCCTCGCGTCGCCTTTTGACCTGCCCTTCCGCCTACTTAAAGCCTCCGTCGCGAAACCCCCACTACCGAGAGCCACGATACGGAAAGACTCCAGGGGCGCAGCCGCCATCGCGAAACTCCAATTCGGGGGACAGAAGTCTCTGTTCCGGCACCCTGCCAGGACGGGGAAGTGCCCCCGGAAGCCATCTCCATCAACGCCATCGCCTCCATCATGCTCCGTGAGTAGTTCCTCCATGGACTACGGGTTCTAGCTGTAGCTAGTTGGTATTCTCTCCCCCATGTACTTCAATACAATGATCTCATGAGCTGCCTTACATGATTGAGATTCATCTGATGTAATTGGTGTTTTGTTTGTCGGGATCCGATGGATTGTTACGTTATGATTGTCTATCTACAAAGTTTATGAAGTTATTGTTGCTGCAATCTTGTTGTGTTTAATGCTTGTCACTAGGGCCCGAGTGGCATGATCTTAGATTTGAGCTCTATACTTATTGCTTAGATTGTATCTACAAGTTGTATGCACATGTCTATGTCCGGAACCAAAGGCCCCAAAGTGACGTAAATTGGGACAACTGGAGGGAAAGGCTTAGATATGAGGATCACATGTTTTCACCGAGTGTTAATGCTTTGCTCCGGTGCTCTATGAAAAGGAGTACCTTAATTTCCAAGAGATTCCCTAGAGGCCTGGCCGCCACCGGCTGGTAGGACAAAAGATGTTGTACAAGTTTCTCATTGTGAGCACGTATGACTATATATGGAAAACATGCCTACATGATTAATGATCTTGATGTTCTGTCTTAATGCTATTTCAATCCTATCAATTGCCCGTAATTTGTTCACCCAACACTTGTTATTGGAGAGTTGCCACTAGTGTAGATAGCTGGGAACCCCGGTCCATCTTTCATCATCATATACTCGTTCTACATGTCATTGGAAGTAGTATCAACTATTTTCTCGGTGCCATTGCTCTCATATTACTATTACCGTCGCTGTGTTATCGTTACTATTGCTCTCATATCACTACTACTTTCACATCACCCCTGTTACTAGTGCTTTTCCAGGTGCAGCTGAATTGACAACTCAGTTGTTAAGGCTTATAAGTATTCTTTACCTCCCCTTGTGTCGAATCAATAAATTTGGGTTTTACTTCCCTCGAAGACTGCCGCGATCCCCTATACTTGTGGGTTATCAGCCGGCAGTAAATATCACCGGCGTACCACTATTTTAGTGCGCCGGCGACAACCTGGGCAGCTATAGGCCTTTTCCTAGTAGTGACCATAGTGCCACCAGCAATCTCCTACAGAGTGTCCCTCCTTCTTGCAAATCTGACAATGGACCCCATTCTGCCAAGGTGAGGCCACACGACCCTATTTCCCCTTCTTCTTTGGGCGCTAATACTGGTCCTGGCGCGGCCCTTGCTGAGACGGCTACTGCTGGGGGCGGGGAGGATGGTATGGCGGTGGTGGTGGGGGCTGAGCATATGTGGGAGGGTGGTATGGCATTTGTGAGTATGGGCTATATGGGGCTGGTATTGCTGCGAGGCATAGGGTGTAGCATATGGTGGCGGCATGTATGGTTGGGGCGGTGGTGCATATGGAGGCGGTGGGTTGTATGGAGGTGGTGGTGCATAGTGCGTGGCCGGCTACTGGGGACCATGGGACGGTGTAGGGGGTGGTGGGAGCGCAGGTCCTCCCCCAAAATTAGGGTTCAAATGGCGCGATGCCACGTTGACCGATGAGGTGAAGGAGCTAGGAGCCTGACCATTGGAGAGCATAACATCACGATTCTCAAAGGACAACAGCTGAGAGCACATGTCATTGAGCGTGGTGGAGGGAACAACTTTGAGAGCAGCAACAAACCCATTGTAAGAACCATCAAGACCATTCATGATATAGTCCTTCAGTTCATCATCAATCTGCTTCCCTGTAGTGGCAAGTTGAGAAGCAAAACCTGTCATCTTTGTAATATACTGATGGGCAGTCATGTCAAGTTTCTTGGTGTTGATGAGAGCAACGCGGAGGTTGGAGACCCGCGACTTGGACTACGAAGAGAAAAGCTCGTGGATGGCACGCCAGACATCAGCAACATGAACAAGGCCATAGACATCAGAGAGGATATCCTCAGAGAGAGAATTCACAATGTAGCTCACAACTTTCTGATCTCGCATGATCCAGACATCATAGGAAGGGTTGGGAACCTGAATTTTTTTCTTCTCACCATCTTCACCATCAATAAACTCGGTCGGCGCTAGATCGGAACCTTCAAGCAGATGCATGACACGAGCCCCACGGAGGGTGGGAAGCACTTGGGTTTGCCATGAGAGAAAGTTCACCCTGGTGAGCTTGGTGGCAGGGGCGCCAATCGAGGAGCCCCCTGCAGTCGTCGAAGAAGAAGCCATCAGAATCTGTCAGGCTATCGCGGCAGGAAAAGTGCTGATTTCTCTGTCGCGGCAGGATTTTGGCCTTTTTCTATCGTGGCAGGTTGTCGCGGCAGGATTTTGGTGTGTTTTTCTGCCGCGGCAGGAGGATCCTAGGGTTTGTTTAGATTGGGTTTTGGGATGTAGAAATCATGGTTTTGGGATATGCTAAGGTGTCTAGATTGTAGTTGTAGGTTTTTGTTCGTGGTTGTGGAGCTCGATCACCGAAAGGCTATGGAGATCGGCTTTCTAAGTCTTGGTTATAGATCGATCTAGGATTTGGTTGTGGTGTGGTTTGTGGAATCTAAGCTGGGGAATTGTTGTAGGGAGGTGAGATCGGGATCCTAGGAGGGTTGAGGTCTTCGGGGTTGTGAAGGAGGCCGGTCGGTGACGATGGCAGAAGACCACGGCGACGGACGGAGGCGGCTATTGTCGTGGAAGAGGGAGGCATGATACCATGTTGGAGGTCGTTGTGTTTGGGTGGAACGGTGTACCTCTCGGGTCCCCGGTTACGTGTTAATATAGGTGAGGAAAAGCCCCTCACATGGCCTGTACAAGGTGGATACGTATACGATTGGTGTACTACACCATATCGTATATGTATCGGTATTACATCTCTAATACAACCAACGGTGAGCGTGAGGTGTGGCGTGAACATCCCTCCGCGCCACCGCCAACGGCTCTAGCAGTGGCGGCTACCATAACTCGCCGTATGCCATGCCAGCCACGGCGACCACCTTTCGTTCTCTCCACTTCGCTTGATGCCCGTATCGAAATCCACCATTTTATTTGTTTTACCGCAGTGCAGTTACTTCCATATTGCATCATATCGACGCAGTGGCATTAAAGATTAGAGGTAGATAAAAGGGTTGGAATCGGCTAAATAAGTATGGTTTTATTTGAATCTAAAGTTTTGTTTTATCATCTTCTATTTCTTTTTTCTTTTATTTTTTTCCTTTTCCATCCTCTTTCTTGGCAAACTTGTTGCCCTTGCACCTGAACCGCCTCGTCCCCAGCCCTACTACCCACACCTGCCCCCTGCCCTATCTCCACCTTCGCTCGTGTCCGACCACAACCGCGCCGCACGCCCCCAGCCGTGCTTTCCTACATGAACTAGGCTAGCTACCGACCTTGAAAAATATAGGCTGAAGGCAAGAGAGTCGGCGAGGAAGAGCTTGTTAGCGGAATCAGGATATCCATAATGAATTCTACGTATTCATCGAAGATCATTAATTTATTGAAAATTGACAATCATTACCCTATTCCCTTTGTCACACGATATTTTAGTTGTCCGAGATTTGATCGTCGGTATCACCATACCTAGTTTAATATCATTCCCGGCAAGTACTGTTTACTCGTTCCGTAACAAAACATTATGGCTAACTCTTTAGTCACGCCTGCAAGGGATGTAGAATGTGCGTTACCGAGTGGACCCAGAGTATATCTCTTCGTCACGTGGATGGACAAATCTCACTCTTGATACATGCAACCTAAAAAGTAACTTTCAAAGATACCTAAAAGACACATTTATGATCACCCATTTATTAAGTGATATTTGATGCTCACAAAGTTTCTTTCGGTACTAGGGGTTGTATAATCTCATGGTGAAAGGAATTAGGTTATAACGCAAATGAAAGCTCTAGCAATTCAAACTAAGTGATTGGATCTAATTGCTTTGCTAACTTGGGTGTGTCCATCACATCATTCTCCTAATGATATGGCATTGTTATCAAATTTAACAACTCATGTCTATAGTCAGAAAACCATGACTATCATTTATTCAACGAGCTAGTCAAGTAGAGGCTCACTAGGGACTCCGTGTTTGTTTATTGAACCATACAAGTATTATGTTTTTGGTTCATACAATTTTAGCATGGGGCATAAACATTTCCCATGAAAAATAAAAGGAAATACATTTGTACACCCAAGCATGAGTGTGGGTGTTTTCACAGCCGTTAGATGCTTGGAGATTCGGACAAGATGCTATGTGAGAGAAATCATTTTGCTATTTTTCATTCAATTCTGTAAAGTTGGTGGGTCCCATAAACAGGCAGAAAGCCACCCGACACGGGTTTTGACTCCACGATCCCCTCTCTCACCTGACAGCAGACGGCCGCGCCCAACATCCTCTCCTCCCGATTCCCTCCTCGTCCACCCCACCATCATCATCTCATTCTCGTCCACTCTGCACCGGAGAGAACACCATGTCCCAGTCTTCTCTGCGCAGCATCACCGGCGGCGGTTGCGGCGGCGCCGGATTCGGGAGCGGCGGCGGCGCCGGATTCAGGGGGCGCGGTGGATGCGGGGGCGGCGGAGGATGCGGCGGCGGGGTCGGCTCCGCCGGAGGATGCGGCAGCGGCGGAGGACGGGCTAACAAATCACAGACCTATGAGATTGAACTTGAGCAGGTTGATTTGACATGCAAGCCCTGTGCTACGGCTCTACGGGCGGCGAGCAGCTGGATCCCTGTCTTGCGTCGTTTGTACACTTGAGTCGAGCTCTGCTCCACCTCACTCCCCTTCCCTCCCATCGCGTCCTGTTCACAAGGAGAACACAAAAGAAGAGTGAACTTTTGAGGTGCAAGCAGGGGGTGGACGGCGAGGCGTGATGAGTTGATAAGGACGCGGTGGCGACCTTGGAGCGTGGAGCGGCGGCAGGTGTGAGAGAACAGAGCCGAGGGGGCGAGATGAGAATGAAAGGAGAAGAGATGAAAATTTCGAAGATCGTACAAATCGACTCTTATCAGTCTGCAACTCCACGAAGTTGACTAATTTCATTGATAAAACACACGCAGATTACATTGAATAGCTTACACGTTACAGCAAGTTTGTACAAGTATCCTTGCTTGGTACTTTCCATCGACCAAAAGGGTTCCCAGATCAAAAAACTGAACGCTAAACTACTGTGGAAACCAGATAGTGAATCTAGAGGAACTCTTCAGCTAAAACATGGCCTGCAGCTGTTAATCTGCCGATCAAAATGCTAGCTGACTACCTACTGCTAACTGACGAGATTTTTTGCTGATAGTGCCCCTTTTATACAAGGGAATTGCTAGCAGCTATGGTGGAACTCATAGCCCCACATGCATTTGTTGAATTTGAAACCTGTGGGACACATCAGAGTGCAGCTACATGCCCAGAACAGCGAAGCATGGTTCTCCAGCATGTGTTCAACTTTGCCAGGGTATTCTGTTCCGCAGCACACCATTCAATTGGTAGAAGCAGCGAAATGGCTAAGATGTGAAATTGGAGGGCTCACCAGCAAATAGAAAACAGACACATCGATTATAACCGCATACATCATTTTCATCCTGGCATTCCTTTAGTTAGTTCAGTTTCTCTTTACCAGCATATAACACTTTCATTTCAAAAAAAAAAAGCATATAACACTTTGCACAGGACAAATAGTTTGCTGGAACATAGTGCAAAGTGCACACCACATAATTGAGCAATCTCATGTCTCAACCGACAAAATAGCTAAGCTATGGCATTGCAGAGCTGAACTGGAAACGCAACAGAAAATGTCAAGAAAATTACAATAGAAATCCCTTACAATAGCTAAGATATGGCCTTGCAGAGTTCATCTGAAAATGCAACAGATAAGGTCAAGAAAATTACAATAGTCTGCAACTATAGTTGCAGTCCTTGCATTAAGCATCTGGTACTTCCACACCAGCAGTACATGTCGCAGAGTTATGGCCGGTGCCTCTACAGGTGCCACATTTGTTCTGCCTTCGTGGCTTCTTCTGAAGAATACCAGCTCCAGCATCGGTTCTCCCACCAGAATACAATGCACTTTGCTGAGGCTGACATTGTTCTCTCTCAGGTAGCGGACAGTGTCTCTCGTTGCTTGGTCAATCCCTTCGTGTGAGTTCCGTTGCATTTTCTCTCCGCAATTTTCAGCCAGTGGGTGGTTGTGGTCTGGCCGATTTGTCTCCACAAACCAACCATGGTCACCTGTCCTGTGTAGACGGATCATCGCCTTGCATCCACACCTAGGTGATTCGTTTTTGTCCCTCTTGTCAAACCCCTGTGAGTACAAACAAAACGAGCATTCATTTTTCAGCGACGAACCAAATGATAAACAAAACGTCAGGACATGGACATCAAAAAACTGATGGAGATGGCAACATGTTTTACCTCTAGCTGGCATATAATGTCCTGTGGTGACCTGTAGTTTTCACCGTTTATGTAGCTATGTCCATATCTGATGCCAAAACCAACCTCCCATGAATACAGATTGTAGAACTCGTATGCTTCTGCAACGGGATCGAAACAAGTGCCGACAACTGGCTCCAGGATGTATTTTGTTGTCCTTGTTGATGAATTCCTCATGGCTAATTCCACCGCTCCAATATCTCTAGGTGGCCCAACTCGAACATCAGATCAGCTCCGACCTCTAAACCTACATACGAACACGATCGCAAAAAGCTTAATGAGTGTATTCACAACATCATCTACTAAGCAAAAAAAAAAAGCATGTTTCCGCACAGAATTCAGCAGAAAATCGAAGCATGTCTTTACAGTTGTCTGTCTACATGATGCGATTCGGGTTGTTTTGTTGGTGTACGCAGGGTCACAACACCGTCCACTAAAAGCAAAAAATCATGTATCCACGAAAAAAACTAGGGAGAATTCTGGGCAGAAAATTGAAGCATTTTTATAGTTGTTATCTACAAAAAGATGCACCGGCCCGGATGAAGCACAGTTTTTGAGTTTGTCTCCTCTTAGATTTTGCTACACTACTTGAATCTTTGCAGTGAATTGGAATTGACATAATAGTACAGGGTGATCTTACTTTTTTTTTTACTGAACTCGACTTCCCGATCCCGGCGTCGTCCTCGTCGCTGCCCCCCTCATGGACGCCGACCTTGTAGCACATGGGGCAGCAGCACAGTCGAGATTTGGGGACAGGCGCTCGTCCATGCTACAGCCCAGCTCGTCGCCGCCGAACCCTTCGTGGCTCGACCCTTCTTCCCCGGACACGGCGTCAAAGCCAGAGCCTGCAGCACCTATTCCCGGGGGGTCGGTGGTGCCTGCTTGGGCGGAGACGCTCGATTCGCCACCTTGCGCAGCGCCCGGCGGAGGAATCAGCGAGCAGATGTACTCGGGTACATGGGAGAAGAAGATCGAGGATTCACCCCCATCCAAACAATGGGGAACGGTCCGCCCTGCTGTTGCTCCCGCGGCCATTGCCTACACGCCACACTCGTCGCCCTTAGGTCATCCAATGAAATGGGGGAGACAGCGACGGCGCACGGCGACGGGCCTGCGAGTCGGCGGCGCGTGTGGCTAACTGTACCTGCGAGTCGGCGGCGCGTGTGGATGGCTCGCTGGGGACGGCGCACGGCGAAGACGTGCGCTGGCGACGGCGGCGATGGCGCACGGGGACGGCGCACGGCCGACGACGGCGACGTCGGCGGCGTGGACGGCTCGATGGCGACGGCGGCGACGGGCGCACGGCGGACGGCGATGACGTGCGCTGGCGACGGCGGGAGCTATCTGCGCGTCGCCGGCGGCTACAGCACCAGGGGACACGGGGGAGAGGGGTTGGGGATGGAGGACAAGCCCCCTACAACTTGGTAGTCACCGCGTCTCCTGTCCCCCGACGCGAGCAGCAGGCCGTGTCGTCTGGCAAAAAGCCGGCAGAAAAGGAGCGATGGAGGTGACAGGAAAATGAGAGAAGTGGAGGATAATGTTTCACTCTGTCAGGCTTTGCACGAATCTCCAGGTCCAGATCAACGGCAAATAATACACCCACACCCATGCTTGGGTGTACAAAATCCACACTCATAATAAAAATAAAATATGAGAATAATATATTATTATTGCCTCTAGGGCATATTTCCAACATCTATACCCGACGGCGGAGCCCTACCTACTAACATAGTGCACTGTCTACCCGAAGGAAGTGCCCTTCCTACCGATGCAGTGTACTACCTAACCAAAGACATTGCCCTTCCTAACCGAAATCAGTTCCCTACCTACACATGCACGGCTAGTGCAGGCAGACCTTCATGGGGACAGCCTGGGCCATCACCCCAAACAAATTTACAATTTTACTACTACCCCTACTACTTGGTGGCATGAAACAAAACGGTGCATCCCATCAGCGGATCGACTCGTCAACCAACGACGCATGGCCATTCCATTGATCTCACAGCAGAAACAGAGGATGATTGAGACATAAGAACTTTCTCTTCTCGTGTCCTCTCTCCTGGAATGAGCGTCGGTCCGTCGGTAGGAGTCAGAGTGCACCATTGTTGGGCCGGTGGGAGGCGGCTGGTGGACGTTGGTAAGTTGGGATCGTCATGTCCGCTAAGATATGTGGCAGCCATGCCGGCCACCTCTTCGATGTCATCCGTTGAGCAACAGCCACCAACAGTGAGCAGCAGCAAAAAAAACCCAGTTTCTAGCGCGAGCGGGGGTTGTGTTGTTCTTTCACTCCTTTGAGCTCCACCACTTCTGAAGGTTGGCTGCAAGCTTCTCTCCTTGTCGATGTATTGTTGAGACAGATGCTACAGGGGTAGCTTTGGTGAGGTGGTTGTTGATGGTGACATTGGATCATCTGGACGAGCTTGGTACACGACACGATGTGCCCAGGTTCAGCCCCTCACGATGGAGGTAAAGACCTGCTTTGTATTGATGTCTATATGCTTACTAGTTTTGTGGGAGGTGTAGATGCTGAACACGAGAGCTATGGAGGCTACTCTATCCTTATCAAAGCCTTATATAGATGACTTGACCTAGGGTTTTACATCGTGCGGGCCAGTAATCTAAAAATCTAGTCGACTAATCACTATTGATTCATTTGCTTTGTTCTGCGCAGTAATGATGTTGGGACTCCAAGTGCAGAGTGTTGTGTTAGCAGAGTATTTTCCCCACAAGGGTGACTCGAGGGTTTATATAGAACTTCGGGGAACTGAGCAAAGAGTATTATCTTCTCTTTTCTTCTAGTAATCCTGCAAAGTAAAATAAAAGCCTTGTATCCTCAACTCCACCATGTGGTTGTCAAGCACAAGGTTCCATGTAAGTAAATAAAACACAAGTAAAAATAAAGAGAGTAAAACTAGATAAAATATAGTAACTAAGTAAAAAACTGTAAAGAGGTTTATTGTTTTTGGTGTTTTGGATGCAAATAAGAAAATTAAATATTCTTATATTTTTGGATTAAAATAGTGCAGCAAATAGAAAACAAGATAAAGCAATATAAAGGTGTTTCTTATGATAAAAAAAGTGAACCGGAGTTCATGGGTTCACTTGACAATTCTCTCTTTTAAGTTGTAGTGGAAAAAAAGTAATTCATCAATGAAATATGAGGATGCAAAGTAATAACATGTAAAATATACGCATTCATATGGGCATCACGTCCTAACATAGATATGATGCAATACATCTCTCTTATACTCCACAAGAAAGGGAAAAATCCATGCAATCTTGTATTAAGAATTAACATAGCATAGCCATAAGTACTTTGACATGATGTTTGAATATCAAATATGCTACCTTGAACAAACAAGATCATCACTTTTGTCACGTGACGAACATAGCACATGCATTCACTTTATCCCTACTGATGTAGCAAAATAAAGGCAAAACCATAATAGATCATGAATTTGTTGTCACTATTCAGTCACTAAAACCATGCTACTCCATCTAATACACACATCACCCCACACACGCTCCTGCATAGATGTTGGATCAGAACAAATACTTAAGAACGGGGTACATAATATGCATCTATCAATACATCGTACACATAATACGATCAGATCTCATAGCACAATATCATAGAATAAGGATCCACCACATAGGTATTAGAAATATGGGCATAATCATGTAGGGAAGCTCATATGGAACTAAGAAATATGAAAAACATGAGAGAAATAGATCAAGCTACTACCACATACCTGTAGTCCAGAGGTGGACTACGCCCTTGGTAATGGTGATGATAATGAAGACGTTGGACAAGGTGGAGATCCCTTCGGCGGTGATCCCGGTGGAGTTTTCCCCTCCAATCTTCTCTGTTGCCATCACTAAAACCATGCTACTCCATCTAATACACACATCACCCCACACACGCTCCTGCATAGATGTTGGATCAGAACAAATACTTAAGAACGGGGTACATAATATGCATCTATCAATACATCTTACACATAATACGATCAGATCTCATAGCACAATATCATAGAATAAGGATCCACCACATAGGTATTAGAAATATGGGCATAATCATGTAGGGAAGCTCATATGGAACTAAGAAATATGAAAAACATGAGAGAAATAGATCAAGCTACTACCACATACCTGTAGTCCAGAGGTGGACTATGCCCTTGGTAATGGTGATGATAATGAGGACGTTGGACAAGGTGGAGATCCCTTCGGCGGTGATCCCGGTGGAGTTTTCCCCTCCAATCTTCTCTGTTGCAGGCCTTTGTTTGCGTGTTTCTGTAATCGGTGGCGCTCCCCTGCTGAGAACACTTCAGAAACTTATATATTGTGATTTTTAGGTCAAAATACGCCGGTGGGCAAAAGAATCAGGTCAATTGGACGATCGAGGGCCGAAAGAGGGTGGGTGGCGCGCCCACCATGTTTGGGTGCGCCACCTGACCTCTTTTGGGCCTCAGGCCCATCCAGGTCTCCTCCAAAGCTCCAGAGTGCTTCTCCCGATGAAAAAGTGACGCTCCAAAAATCCCGGGTCAATTTGACTCTGTATAGGTCTCTGAAAGTGAAAAATACGCAAAACAGGGTTTTCTGTTCTGCAGAGTTATAAACCAAATGAAGGGGATCATTGGTAAATCCCCATAAACCAATGTAGAACATGTTATTATCATCATATATGTTGCAAATATGTGGGAATTCAATATGATAAAGGAAAAAGTTCATGTATGCATTTTACATGCATCAACATCCCCAAGCTAAACATATGCTCGTCCCGAGCATAAAGGTGATAAAACTAACATGAACTTTGGAGTTTATTATATATAGCTTAAGGTTCATCCAATAAAGAATAACAATAAGTAACATGAACTCATCAAGTGATAACTCTTACATTCTACAAAGCATGCATAATAGTAAATAACATATTGTAAGAAACATGAATGATAAGTAGTATGAATCATAAAGCATGCTTAGGAGAATCTATAGAATTGTTGGAAGACTCTTTGTCATCTCTTTTCTTGAATATCTCTTTTGACTTTTGAACACAAGAAACTAAGCAGGGAATGTATGTGCTAAACCTCCAACAAAATAAGAAGTAGAGAGAGAATAAAACAAGGTTTTGAGATATGCAATTCATGTCAACGATAATAATAAGGATGGGGTGCCACGAATCTCTTGTAAGAAGATATCTATGTGTCATGGGTTTGACCTCTTGCTACTCAGCTTCGGGTTACCAAGACTTTTTAACACACATGGTTCAACCAAGTATCGCAATGGGGTACCTTCATGCCGCCTGTAGAAAGTACCAAACGAGATTGGTATCTCAACTATAGGCCATCCATACCAGGACAACATGAACAACAGACATTGAGCATCCTCTCTAACTCTCTCTCACTTTTTTCTCTAACTCTTTTTTCTTTCTTTTTTCTTTTCTTTTGTTTTTCCTCTATCTCTCTCTCTTTCACTAACTCTTTTTATTTTACTTTTTTCACTCTTCCTATCGAGGATGCTCGTAGTTGAAACTTTCATCATGATTAAGCATGGCTTCTGTTAGCGGCCCATTGCTCTTCTCTAACAATGCATGCATACTTACTCTTGATAACCTCCACTTATTTCACAAGAGATAGCCAGCAACAGAAAAACAGAAATGATGATCAATGCAGGGTGTAATACCCTGATAGTTGCAATGTTGAAAGACGTCCCCAGTAAATGTTGTTATGTCCTAGCTTATTACTCATAATCAGTCAAACCCACAACAAGTATAGCAGTATTTTTCTTCCAAATCTTACTTTCTTATGAGCTTTAAATTACACAAAAAGGATATTTTGAAAAGGTTGGAGGCATAATACACACATTATACTTGGAATAGAAAGTGATATATAGGTAGTTATGATATACATTGGATTTAATTTGAGCTTGGAAACAAGTATATGCTTGTGTAAGAATTCAATTCTTTTGGCTAGCAAGAGGTCTAAAAGCATGCAATAGTACCCATAGTGCTATTCATTCATCATCAAAAATGGTACTTAAAATTAATAATCTATGTATAATAGCAAGAAGTAGCACTGAATAAGGCACATAACAAATCATCATTCAATAGAACATGTGAAACTAGAAATACCATACATAAAATATATTTCAGCTTTAGGCATTCCTCCTTTTCTTTTATAATCATGCAACTTAATTTACTTTGAACATTCAGTGATAGAGAGTTTGGTCCAGTACCTCATGAATATGCATTATGAACGCTCAATATGACGGTCCTTTCATTTTAGAAACAAAACTAGACACAAATAAAACAAGGACGCTTCAAGTTTTTGCGAAAAATCTATGTTGCTCAAAAAACAGAGTTTAGAGGTGCTCAAATCAGGAGTTTTAGAATGAGTCCAGTGGGGTGTCATGGAATCCCCAAACTTATGATATTCATCATACTTGAATTATCTTAGTGTGATATTCCTCCATTCCATGTGAAAAACTTCAGCACAAACTTTTCTTCCCATTCTTTTCTATGTGGTGACATTAGAGGTACAAAGAAATCATGCTTGCTACTATTTTAATCATAATTAAAATTATATCTTCATGAACCAGAGAGCACATAATGTTCTACTCATTCTAGCATATCCAAAGTTCCAAACAAAAATCATTTTGATAATCAAAATAATGGATCTAACATGGAAAGGCGGAATCTGTCCAGAATTTTTGTTGTAGCAAAACTGAATTTTCAGCATGACTTTGAGATATCAGAAATTTCAGAAAATTTATGTGCATATACAGGATAAAAATTTACATCTACTGTGAATTTATCAATATTTTGGGAGTTACCAAAAAATCAGAAAAATCATGCACTAAAAAGTGTAGTGCAGAAAACAACAACTCCATATTATGTTTGCAACTTTAAACAACCAAATAGATAAAAAAAATTGATAGTTTGTTTCAAAATCATAGAGTAAACTAAAATAAAAATAACATGCTACAGCAAGCATGTAAAACAAAAACCAAATATAAAAACATCTCGGGTTGTTGATATCCACAAGTATAGGGGATCGCTGAAATCTTCGATGGGAGTATTACCCAAATTTATAGTTCAGCTCAAGGGGAACACAAGAATACCAATAAGACTTTAGCTATTGTGACATCACTCTCAACCACACTTGTATATCAATAAACTCATAAAGCAAGTGGTGATTTTATAGCAGTTGATTCAAAGCAGTAAAAGGAAACAGTAAATAAAAGCAGCAGATTTCCAGTTTTCACCGGAAGTAGTAATGTGAAACTTGCAGTGGCTAAAAGCGTAGGCATGAGGCAGCAATGGGGTGATATATGGATGATATTGATCATTTAATCTAATCCAACTAACATAGCACTCATCTCTAATTCAATTGTGTGTAGGTGTGTGCTCCAAATATAGTTATGCATACTAACTAAGAGAATTTGCATAACATCTATTGTCCAGCTTGCCCTTTTCACCGGGGCCAACTTGGAACTACAAGAAATTAAGGTCCACCCTTCCGAATAGACTGGAACAAAGCATTAAGATCCACGAACACACATAACCCTTGAATTTACTACATCTCACCTCTGTTTTTCCCACCTGTCACCCGGGGATTCGCAGGATCAACATAATAACAAGTGATACACCTCGCAGATAAATATCAACCTTATATATATGATAAAGCAATATCAGTTCAGTATTGAAATCAACTTACTCGGGGCCTAGTAACAAGCATTAAACATAGCAAAGGCGTACCAACACTCATACAAGAATATCTTCAAGACAAAGACCTAAAATCTCGACATATGCGGAGGATTACATTATCAATCTCATCCAAAACCCATCCACCTTTAAAACTACAGAGAACTACTCACTCATGGTGATGGGGAGTGAGTACATGATGGTTGGTGATGATGTCGGTGGCGGTGATGATGAAGAAGGCCTCGAAATCCCTCTCTCTGGGGTGGAGAGAAGGATCAATCTAGCCCCTGAAATGAAGATCGTGGTCTCGGCGATGCTTTGTTTCGCGAAACTTTCTCTCCTCCGGGGGGAGTCCTATCCGTTTTTAGGGTATATACCGCACCATGCGAAGGGGGAGGCGAGACGATGACCTAGGGCTGAACGACCTCGGGTGGCGCGGCTAAGAAGTTGGGCCGCACTACTTGGGCTCATTCGAGCCTCGTGCTTCCTCTTGGTGAAAAACTTCCATGGTATTTTTCCCCGACTTTATTTCCTGCGAAAACTTGACAAAAAGAGACTTTGCTAAAAACAGCATCAGATTCAGCAGTTTTTATCCAAATATGGTGAGATTCCAGAGTAATTTGTTGAGGAAAGTGCTTGGAAAAGTAGATACATTTGGGATGTATCAGTTGCTTCCCGTAAAGCGCTTTTTATAGCCATATAGCTAGGCTTACTTACTTGTTTTAAGGAGAAATGATCTTGTAGGAATGATGCTTCTTAATAATCTCCTTCTCATTATTAGAAATAATATATGACAAGAATATGCCAGGGTCCCATGGTGTGATCATACCAATAAATATATTTAACACTTCAAAGCACATTAGCACACAACATGAAATATGCAACAAGTAATAACAAAGTCTAACTTTCTTCCTATGCATTGGGATTTTATATATGAGTGAATCAAAGCAAATAGGAGTATACCAAAGCATATATACAGTAGGTGAATGCAACTTATAATTATCATTGGCATAGATAGGATGCTTATATCCTCATCTTTCATAATACTTGCACTTACTTGAAGGAAAATTAATAGTGTAACTTATTAAATCATGAATCTTAGAGAATTGTGGCCTATAAAGGGGCTCATTAAATTTATTAAGGGATTCATAATCATGATTTCCTCTTTCAAAATAATTATTAGTACTACTTTTAATCATGATATCATGGCTGCAAGAAGATTTTCCATAGGCATAAGATAGTTGAAAACCATACAAGTATTTCTCAACACAAGCATATTTTCCCTCTATTGTGTAAATAGGAGCTTTTAATAATAACATGGGATTCTCATGTATGAGAGCATTATCACAAACAAAAAAAATTCATTTTTATCCTCACATAACATAGTACTTTCTAAGCATGGAGGATTCTCAAGTAAAAATAAGCCATCATCTAGAGCATCATCAGTTTTAGAATTATTATCGCATGTGGCTGATGAAGGTGGAAGATCCCCCTCTTCCCCAAGCTTAGATGGAACTATGGCTTCTTTATTTTCTTCTTTATGTAATGAGCTTGTGTTTTCTCGGGCTATACGGTTATTTTCATTATAGTCAAGAACATAGATATTATCAGAAAAATCATCTATGCAATGCTTTAGGATAATAGAGACTTCAAAATCACAATCATGAGTCTCACTAGTTGCTCCATAGATTTCATCAAGGAAAGTATTTAACTCAAAGGCTGCCATAAAGCTCACAAATTGTTCTACTTCTTCCATCCCATGAGCATAACTATAAGTATGATAGGAGGCAATTGCATGTTGTTCATGGGATCTACATTGGAAGTCAAAATGTTCACCACAACAAAATTTACAAGACATTACATAATGTGCAAGCAACTCAGTAGCAGTTTTATTTAGAAGCCTTAAGAAACTTTTTAGTCGTTTCCCTTCACATGATTCTCTATATTTCATAAATTTCATAGAATTTTTATATTCCTCTTTCAAAGTGACATTTTTATCTTGACTAGTAGCCATACCATGAGTATTTTTGATATTTTCTATTTTTCATTTTTATTGGTTTATGTATTTTATAAAAAAAAGTAATAGAAAGTAAATACTAAAACCAAGATAAGTAAAATACGATGCAAAATCTAAAAGAGATAAGAGAGCTCATAGTGGTGTAGCCTCCCCAGGATTAGGTGAGACGCAGTTGTAAGATGATTCTTCACGGCAGCGCCAGAAAATACCTCTTAAGTGACAACTACTATGGTGTAAATCTTCCAGTTCCCCAGCAACGGCGCCAGAAAATGTCTTGATGATGTTGGGACTCCAAGTGCACAGTGTTGTGTCAACAGAGTATTTTCCCCACAAGAGTGACTCGAGGGTTTATATCGAAATCTCGGGGAACTGAGCAAAGAGTATTATCTTCCCTCTTCTTCTAGCAATCATGCAAAGTAAAATAAAAGCCTTGTGTCCCCAACTCCATTGTGTGGTTGTCAAGCACAAGGTTTTGTGTAAGAAAATAAAACACAAGAAAAAATAAAGCGAGTGAAACTAGATAAAATATAGTAACTAAGTAAAAATGTAAAGGGGTTGATTGTTTTTGGTGTTTGGATGCAAATAAGAAAAGTAAATATTTATGTTGTAGTGCACAAATAGTAATTCATCAATGAGATATGAGGATGCAAAATATTAACAAGTGAAAGATACGCATTCATATGGGCATTGATCTCTACGGGTGCTTCTATTCTTGTAGACAGTGTTGGGCCTCCAAGAGCAGAGGTTTGTAGAACAGCAGCAAGTTTCCCTTAAGTGGATCACCCAAGGTTTATCGAACTCAGGGAGGAAGAGGTCAAAGATATCCCTCTCATGCAACCACCGCAACCACAAAGCAAGAAGTCTCTTGTGTCCCCAACACACCTAATAGGTGCACTAGTTCCGCGAAGAGATAGTGAAATACGGGTGGTATGAATAAATATGAGCGAGTAGTAACGGCGCCGAGAAAAGTGCTTGCTAGCGTGTGGTTGATGGTGGTAATATTGCAGGAAGTAAAGATGCGAGTAAAACGAGTAAACAAGCGGCGATAGCGATATTTAAGAACAAGGCCTAGGGATCATACTTTCACTAGTGGACACTCTCAACTTTGATCACATAACGAGAATAAATAAATAGATGCTAGACTCTACACTCTCTTGTTGGATGATGAACACCACTAACTCGTGTAGGATTACACGAACCCTCAATGCCGGAGTTAACAAGCTCCACAATATTCAATGTTCATATTTAAATAACCTTAGAGTGCATGACAGATCAACATAACCAAACCAAGTACTAACATAGCATGCACACTGCCACCTTCACGCTACGAAAGGAGGCATAGATCACATCAATACCATCATAGCAATAGTTAACTTCATAATCTACAAGAGATCACAATCATAGCCTACGCCAAGTACTACACGATGCACACACTGTCACCATTACACCGTGCGGGAGGAATAAACTACTTTAATAACATCACTAGAGTAGCACACAGATAAATTGTGATACAAAACACATTGCAATCATAAAGGGATATAAATAAGCACTTCACTATGCCATTCATAACAGTGAATAAGTATTCCGTGAAATATAGCCTAAGAGACCCACACGGTGCACACACTGTCACCTTTACACACGTGGGACAAGGAGTCTCCGGAGATCACATAAGTAAAACCCACTTGACTAGCATAATGACATCTAGATTACAAGCATCATCATATGAATCTCAATCATGTAAGGCAGCTCATGAGATTATTTTATTGAAGTTCATAGGAGAGAGATGAACCACATAGCTACCGGTACAGCCCTTAGCCTCGATGGAGAACTACTCCCTCCTCATGGGAGACAGCAGTGTTGATGGAGATGGCGGTGGTGTCGATGGAGGAGCCTTCCGGGGGCACTTCCCCGTCCCGGCGGCGTGCCGGAACAGAGACTCCTGTCCCCCAGATCTTGGCTTCGCGATGGCGGCGGCTCTGGAAGGTTTCTCGTACCGTGGTTTTTCCGTATCGAGGTTTTAGGTCAGGGACCTTTATATAGGCGAAGAGGCGGCGTCAGAAGGTCAACAAGGCGACGACACACTAGGGGGGCGCAGCCCCCCCTCTGGCCGCGCCGGGCTATCGTCTGGGGCCCATAGGGCCCTCCTCTGGCGGCTCTCGGGTGTTCTGGAAGCTTCGTGGAAAAATAGGATGCTGGGCGTTGATTTCGTCCGATTCCGAGAATATTTCCTTACTAGGATTTCTGAAACCAAAAACAGCAGAAAACGACAAGCTGGCCCTTCGGCATCTCGTCAATAGGTTAGTTCCGGAAAACGCATAAATATGACATAAAGTATGCATAAAACATGTAGATATCATCAATCATGTGGCATGGAACATAAGAAATTATCGATACGTCGGAGACGTATCGGCATCCCCAAGCTTAGTTTCGCTCGTCCCGAGCAGGTAAACGATAACAAAGATAATTTCCGGAGTGACATGCCATCATAACCTTGATCATACTATTGTAAACACATGTAATGAATGCAGCGATCAAAACAATGGTAATGACATGAGTAAACAACTGAATCATAAAGCAAAGACTTTTCATGAATAGTACTTTCAAGACAAGCATCAATAAGTCTTGCATAAGAGTTAACTCATAAAGCAATAAATTCATAGTAAAGGTATTGAAGCAACACAAAGGAAGATTAAGTTTTAGCGGTTGCTTTCAACTTATAACATGTATATTTCATGGATAGTTTGTCAATGTAAAGTAATATAACAAGTGCAATATGCAAGTATGTAGGAATCAATGCACAGTTCACACAAGTGTTTGCTTCTTGGGGTGGGGAGAGATAGGTGAACTGACTCAACATAAAAGGTAAAAGAATGGCCCTTCGCAGAGGGAAGCATTGATTGCTATATTTGTGCTAGAGCTTTGGTTTTGAAAACATAAAGAGAGCATAAAAGTAAAGTTTTGAGAGGTGTTTGTTGTTGTCAACGAATGGTAGTGGGCACTCTAACTACCTCATCAACCAGACTTTCAAGAGCGGCTCCCATGAAGGACGTTATCTCTACCGGCAAGGTAGATCATCCCTCTTCTGTTTTGTTTACACATGTACTTTAGTTTAGTTTTTCTTTATTTATGGATGACACTCCTCCCAACCTTTTGCTTACACAAGCCATGGCTAACCGAATCCTCGGGTGCCTTCCAACATTCACATACCATGGAGGAGTGTCTATTTGCAAAATTAAGTTGCTTACCGATGAATCGAGCAAAACATGTGAAGAGAATTATTAATGAAAGTTAATTAATTGGGGTCGGGAACCCCATTGCCGACTCTTTTTGCAAAATTATTGGATAAGCGGATGTACCACTAGTCCATTGTGAAAGTCTGTCAAAAGTAAATGACAAGATCGAAAGATAAAACACCACATACTTCCTCATGAGCTATAAAACATTGACACAAATAAGAGGTGATAAATTTTGAATTATTTAAAGGTAGCACTCAAGCAATTTACTTTGGAAGGGCGGAGAAATACCATGTAGTAGGTAGGTATGGTGGACACAAATGGCATAGTGGTTGGCTCAAGGATTTTGGATGCATGAGAAGTATTCCCTCTCGATACAAGGTTTAGGCTAGCAAGGTTATTTTAAACAAACACAAGGATGAACCGGTGCAGCAAAACTCACATAAAAGACATATTGTAAACATTATAAGACTCTACACCGTCTTCCTTGTTGTTCAAACCAATACTAGAAATTATCTAGACCTTAGAGAGACCAATTATGCAAACCAAATTTTAGCAAGCTCTATGTATTTCTTCATTAATGGGTGCAAAGTATATGATGCAAGAGCTTAAACATGAGCACAACAATTGCCAAGTATCAAATTATTCAAGACATTTTAGAATTACTACATGTAGCATTTCCCGTTTCCAACCATATAACAATTAACGAAGCAGTTCAACCTTCGCCATGAACATAAAAGCTAAGAACACATGTGTTCATATGAACCAGCGGAGCGTGTCTCTCTCCCACACAAGCATTTATTCAAACAAAAACAAAAAAAACAAAAGCACACAAACGCTCCAAGTAAAGTACATAAGATGTGGCCGAATAAAAATATAGTTTCAAGAGAAGGAACCTGATAATTTGTCGATGAAGAAGGGGATGCCTTGGGCATCCCCAAGCTTAGATGCTTGAGTCTTCTTGAAATATGCAGGGGTGAACCACTGGGGCATCCCCAAGCTTAGACTTTTCACTCTTCTTGATCATAGTATATCATCCTCCTCTCTTGACCCTTGAAAACTTCCTCCACACCAAACTCGAAACAAACTCATTAGAGGGTTAGTGCATAATCAAAAATTCACATATTCAGAGGTTATACAATCATTCTTAACACTTCTGGACATTGCCCAAAGCTACTGGAAGTTAATGGAACAAAGAAATCCATCCAACATAGCAAAAGAAGCAATGCGAAATAAAAGGCAGAATCTGTCAAAACAGAACAGTCCGTAAAGACGAATTTTATTGAGGCACCAGACTAACTCAAATGAAAATGCTCAAATTGAATGAAAGTTGCGTAAATATCTGAGGATCACTCACGTAAATTGGCATAATTTTCTGAGTTACCTACAGAGAATTAGACCCAGATTCGTGACAGCAAGAAATCTGTTTCTGCGCAGTAATCCAAATCTAGTATGAACCTTACTATCAAAGACTTTACTTGGCACAACAATGCAACAAAATTAAGATACGGAGAGGTTGTTACAGTAGTAACAACTTCCAAGACACAAATACAAAATAAAAGTACTGTAGCAAAATAAACACATGGGTTATCTCCCAAGAAGTTCTTTCTTTATAGCCATTAAGATGGGCTCAGCAGTTTTAATGATGCACTCGCAAGAAATAGTATTTGAAGCAAAAGAGAGCATCAAGAGGCAAATTCAAAACACATTTAAACCTAACATGCTTCCTATGAAAAGGAATCTTGTAAATAAACAAATTCATGAAGCATGATGCAACAAGCATAGAAAGATAAAACAAGTGTGATAGGTCTCCGACGTATCGATAATTTCTTATGTTCCATGCCACATTATTGATGATATCTACATGTTTTATGCACACTTTATGTCATATTCGTGCATTTTCTGGAACTAACCTATTAACAAGATGCCGAAGAGCCGAGTTGTTGTTTTCTCGCTGTTTTTGGTTTCGAAATCCTAGTAACGAAATATTCTCGGAATTGGACGAAATCAACGCCCGGGGTCCTATTTTGCCACGAAGCTTCCGGAAGACCGAAAGGGATACGAAGTGGGGCGACGAGGCGCCGCCACCATAGGGCCGCGCGGCCAGAGGGGGGCCCGCGCCGCCCTATGGTGTGGGCCCCTCGTCAGCCCTCCGACTCTGCCCTTCCGCCTACTTATAGCCTCCGTCGCGTAAACCCCAAAACGAAGAACCATGATACGGAAAACCTTCCAGAGACGCCGCCGCCGCCAATCCCATCTCGGGGGATTCCGGAGATCTCCTCCGGCACCCCTGCCGGAGAGGGATTCATCTCCCGGAGGACTCTTCACCGCCATGGTCGCCTCCGGAGTGATGAGTGAGTAGTTCACCCCTGGACTATGGGTCCATAGCGGTAGCTAGATGGTTGTCTTCTCCTCATTGTGCTTCAATTGTTGGATCTTGTGAGCTGCCTAACATGATCAAGATCATCTATCTGTAATGCTATATGTTGTGTTTGTCGGGATCCGATAGATAGAGAATACCATGTTATGTTAATTATCAAGTTATTACCTATGTGTTGTTTATGATCTTGCATGCTCTCCGTTATTAGTAGAGGCTCCGGCCAAGTTGATGCTAGTAACTCCAAGAGGGAGTATTTATGCTCGATAGTGGGTTCATGTCTCCGTGAATGCGGGGAGTGACACAAACCCCTAAGGTTATGGATGTCTTGTTGCCACTAGAGATAAAACATTGATGCTATGTCCGAGGATATAGTTATTGATTACATTACGCGCAATACTTAATGCAATTGTCTCGTTGTTAGCAACTTAATACCGGAGGGGTTCGGATGATAACTCTGAAGGTGGACTTTTTAGGCATAGATGCGGTTGGATGGCGGTCTATGTACTTTTTCGTAATGCCCAATCAAATCTCACTTGTACTTATCATGACATGTATGTGCATTGTTATGCCCTCTCTATTTGTCAATTCCCGACTGTAATTTGTTCACCCAACATGCTTTTATCTTATGGGAGAGACACCTCTAGTGAACTGTGGACCCCGGTCCATTCTTTTATACTGAAATACAAATCTGCTGCAATACTTGTTCTTTACTTGTTTTCTCTGCAAACAATCATCTTCCACACAATACGGTTAATCCTTTGTTACAGCAAGCCGGTGAGATTGACAACCTCACTTGTTTCGTTGGGGCAAAGTACTTTGGTTGTGTTGTGCGGGTTCCACGTTGGCGCCGGAATCTCCGGTGTTGCGCCGCACTACATCCCGCCGCCATCAACCTTCAACGTGCTTCTTGACTCCTCCTGGTTCGATAAACCTTGGTTTCTTTACGAGGGAAAACTTGCTGCTTGTGCGCATCATACCTTCCTCTTGGGGTTCCCAACGAACGTGTGAGTTACACGCCATCAAGCTCTTTTTCTGGCGCCGTTGCCGGGGAGATCAAGACACGCTGCAAGGGGAGTCTCCACTTCTCAATCTCTTTACTTTGTTTTTGTCTTGCTTTATTTTATTTACTACTTTGTTTGCTGCACTTATTAGTTGCTAGCTTTACCTTATTTACTGTCTTGTTTGCTATATCAAAAACACAAAAAAATTAGTTACTTGCATTTACTTTATCTAGTTTGCTTTATTTACTACTGCTAAAATGGCCACCCCTGAAAATACTAAGTTGTGTGACTTCACTAGCACAAATAATAATGATTTCTTATGCACACCTATTGCTCCACCTGCTACTACAGCGGAATTCTTTGAAATTAAACACTGCTTTCTTGAATCTTGTTATGCGAGAGCAATTTTACAGTGTTAGTTCCGATGATGCTTGCTGCCCATCTCAATAATTTTGTTGAATTGTGTGAAATGCAAAAGTATAAAGATGTAGATGGTGACATTATAAAATTAAAATTGTTTCCTTTCTCATTAAGAGGAAGAGCTAAAGATTGGTTGCTATCTCTCGCCTAAGAATAGTATTGATTCCTGGACTAAATGCAAGGATGCTTTTATTGGTAGATATTATCCCCCTGCTAAAATTATATCTTTGAGGAGTAGCATAATGAATTTTAAACAATTGGATAATGAACATGTTGCTCAAGCTTGGGAAAGAATGAAATCTTTGGTTAAAAATTGCCCAACCCATGGACTGACTACTTGGATGATCATCCAAACCTTCTATGCAGGACTAAATTTTTCTTCGCGGAATTTATTGGATTCAGCTGCTGGAGGTACTTTTATGTCCATCACTCTTGGTGAAGCAACAAAGCTTCTTGATAATATGATGGTTAATTACTCTGAATGGCACACGGAAAGAGCTCCACAAGATAAGAAGGTAAATTATGTTGAAGAATCCTCTTCCTTGAATGATAAGGTGATGGCGTGTATTTCACACGTTCGTTGGGAACCCCAAGAGGAAGGTATGATGCGCACAGCAGCAAGTTTTCCCCCAGAAAGAAACCAAGGTTTATCGAACCAGGAGGAGCCAAGAAGCACGTTGAAGGTTGATGGCGGCGGGATGTAGTGCGGCGCAACACCAGGGATTCCGGCGCCAACGTGGAACCTGCACAACACAATCCAAAGTACTTTGCCCCAACGAAACGAGTGAGGTTGTCAATCTCACCGGCTTGCTGTAACAAAGGATTAACCGTATTGTGTGGAAGATGATTGTTTGCGAGAGAAAAACAGTTAAACAAGTATTGCGACGAGATTTGTATTTCGAGTATAAAAGAATGGACCGGGGTCCACGAGTTCACTAGAGGTGTCTCTCCCATAAGATAAAAGCATGTTGGGTGAACAAATTACAGTCGGGCAATTGACAAATAGAGAGGGCATAACAATGCACATACATGTCATGATAAGTATAGTGAGATTTAATTGGGCATTACGACAAAGTACATAGACCGCCATCCAACTGCATCTATGCCTAAAAAGTCCACCTTCGAGGTTATCATCCGAACCCCTTCCGAGTATTAAGTTTCAAAGCAACGAGACAATTGCATTAAGTATGGTGCGTAATGTAATCAATAACTACATCCTTAGACATAGCATCAATGTTTTATCCCTAGTGGCAACAGCACAACACAACCTTAGAACTTTCATCCATTGTCCCAGGTGTCAATGCAGGCATGAACCCACTATCGAGCATAAATACTCCCTCTTGGAGTTAAGAGCAAAAACTTGGCCAGAGCCTCTACTAATAACGGAGAGCATGCAAGATCATAAACAACACATAGGTAATAACTTGATAATTAACATAACATGGTATTCTCTATCCATCGGATCCCGACAAACACAACATAGAGTATTACAGATAGATGATCTTGATCATGTTAGGAAGCTCACAAGATCCAACAATGAAGCACAATGAGGAGAAGACAACCATCTAGCTACTGCTATGGACCCATAGTCCAGGGGTGAACTACTCACTCATCACTCCGGAGGCGACCATGGCGGTGAAGAGTCCTCCGGGAGATGAATCCCCTCTCCGGCAGGGTGCCGGAGGAGATCTCCAGAATCCCCCGAGATGGGATTGGCGGCGGCGGCGTCTCAGTAAGTTTTTCCGTATCGTGGTTTTTCGCCTTGGGGTTTTCGCGACGGAGGCTTTAAGTAGGCGGAAGGGCAACGTGGGGGGCCACATGAGGGCCCCACACCATAGGTCGGCGCGGCCAAGACCTGGGCCGCGCCGCCCTATGGTGGCGGCCCCTCGTGGCCCCACTTCGACTCCTCTTCGGTCTTATGGAAGCTTCGTGGCAAAATAGGACCCTGGGCGTTGATTTCGTCCAATTCCGAGAATATTTCGTTACTAGGATTTTGAAACCAAAAACAGCAGAAAACAGCAACTGGCTCTTCGGCATCTTGTTAATAGGTTAGTTCCAGAAAATGCATGAATATGACATAAAGTGTGCATAAAACATGTAGATATCATTAATAATGTGGCATGGAACATTAGAAATTATCGATACGTCAGAGACGTATCAGCATCCCCAAGCTTAGTTCTGCTCGTCCCGAGCAGGTAAAACGATAACAAAGATAATTTCTGAAGTGACATGCCATCATAACCTTGATCATACTATTTGTAAACATATGTAATGAATGCAGCGATCAAAACAATGGTAATGACATGAGTAAACAAGTGAATCATAAAGCAAAGACTTTTCATGAATAGTACTTCAAGACAAGCATCAATAAGTCTTGCATAAGAGTTAACTCATAAAGCAATAAATCAAAGTAAAGGTATTGAAGCAACACAAAGGAAGATTAAGTTTCAGCGGTTGCTTTCAACTTATAACATGTATATCTCATGGATAATTGTCAACATAGAGTAATATAACAAGTGCAATATGCAAGTATGTAGGAATCAATGCACAGTTCACACAAGTGTTTGCTTCTTGAGGTGGAGAGAGATAGGTGAACTGACTCAACATAAAAGTAAAAAGAATGGTCCTTCAAAGAGGAAAGCATCGATTGCTATATTTGTGCTAGAGCTTTTATTTTGAAAACATGAAACAATTTTGTCAACGGTAGTAATAAAGCATATGAGTTATGTAAATTATATCTTACAAGTTGCAAGTCTCATGCATAGTATACTAATAGTGCCCGCACCTTGTCCTAATTAGCTTGGACTACCGGATCATTGCAATACACATGTTTTAACCAAGTGTCACAATGGGGTACCTCCATGCCGCTCTGTACAAAGGTCTAAGGAGAAAGCTCGCATTTTGGATTTCTCGCTTTTGATTATTCTCAACTTAGACATCCATACCTGGGACAACATGGACAACAGATAATGGACTCCTCTTTAATGCATAAGCATGTGGCAACAATTATTATTCTCATATGAGATTGAGGATATATGTCCAAAACTGAAACTTCCACCATGATTCATGGCTTTAGTTAGCGGCCCAATGCTCTTCTCTAACAATATGTATGCTCCAACCAATAAGGTGGTAGATCTCTCTTACTTCAGACAAGACGGACATGCATAGAAACTCACATGATATTCAACAAAGAATAGTTGATGGCGTCCCCAGAAGCATGGTTATCGCACAACAAGCAACTTAATAAGAGATAAAGTGCATAAGTACATATTCAATACCACAATAGTTTTTAAGCTATTTGTCCGATGAGCTATATATTGCAAAGGTGAATGATGGAATTTTAAAGGTAGCACTCAAGCAATTTACTTTGGAATGGCGGATAAATACCATGTAGTAGGTAGGTATGGTGGACACAAATGGCATAGTGGTTGGCTCAAGGATTTTGGATGCATGAGAAGTATTTCCTCTCGATACAAGGTTTAGGCTAGCAAGGTTATTTGAAACAAACACAAGGATGAACGATGCAGCAAAACTCACATAAAAGACATATTGTAAACATTATAAGACTCTAGACCGTCTTCCTTGTTGTTCAAAACTCAATACTAGATGTTATCTAGACTCTAGAGAAACCAAATATGCAAACCAAATTAGCAAGCTCTAAGTGTTTCTTAATTAATGGGTGCAAAGTATATGATGCAAGAGCTTAAACATGAGCACAACAATTGCCAAGTATCAAATTATCCAAGACATTTTAAAGTTACTACATGTAGTATTTTCCAATTCCAACCATATAACAATTTAACGAAGAAGAAACTTCGCCATGAATACTATGAGTAGAGCCTAAGGACATACTTGTCCATATGCTACAGCGGAGCGTGTCTCTCTCCCACAAAGTGAATGCTAGGATCCATTTTATTCAAACAAAACAAAAACAAAAACAAACCGACGCTCCAAGCAAAGTGCATAAGATGTGACGGAATAAAAATATAGTTTCAGGGGAGGAACCTGATAATGTTGTCGATGAAGAAGGGGATGCCTTGGGCATCCCCAAGCTTAGACTCTTGAGTCTTCTTAGAATATGCAGGGGTGAACCACCGGGGCATCCCCAAGCTTAGAGCTTTCACTCTCCTTGATCATATTGTATCATACTCCTCTCTTGATCCTTGAAAACTTCCTCCACACCAAACTCGAAACAACTCATTAGAGGGTTAGTGCACAATAAAAATTGACATGTTCAGAGGTGACACAATCATTCTTAACACTTCTGGACATTGCATAAAGCTACTGGACATTAATGGATCAAAGAAATTCATCCAACATAGCAAAAGAGGCAATGCGAAATAAAAGGCAGAATCTGTCAAAACAGAACAGTCCGTAAAGATGGATTTTATTAGGGCACCAGACTTGCTCAAATGAAAATGCCCAAATTGAATGAAAGTTGCGTACATATCTGAGGATCACTCACGTAAATTGGCTTAATTTTCTGAGTTACCTACAGAGAATTAGACCCAGATTCGTGACAGCAAAGAAATCTGTTTCTGCGCAGTAATCCAAATCTAGTATTTACTTTACTATCAAAGACTTTACTTGGCACAACAAAATATAAAACTAAGATAAGGAGAGGTTGCTACAGTAGTAAAAAACTTCCAAGACTCAAATATAAAACAAAAATACTGTAGTAAAAACATGGGTTGTCTCCCATAAGCGCTTTTCTTTAACGCCTTTCAGCTAGGCGCAGAAAGTGTATATCAAGTAACATCAAGAGATGAAGCATCAACATCATAATTTGTTCTAATAATAGAATCATAAGGTAACTTCATTCTCTTTCTAGGGAAGTGTTCCATACCTTTCTTGAGAGGAAATTGATATTTAATATTACCTTCCTTCATATCAATAGTAGCACCAACGGTTCGAAGAAAAGGTCTTCCCAATATAATGGGACAAGATGCATTGCATTCAATATCCAAGACAACAAAATCAACGGGGACAAGGTTATTGTTAACCATAATATGAACATTATCAACTTTCCCAAAGGTTTCTTTTTAGCATTATCAGCGAGATTAACATCCAGACAACAGTTTTTCAATGGTGGCAAGTCAAGCATATCATAGACTTTCTTAGGCATAACAGAAATACTTGCACCAAGATCACATAAAGCATTACAATCAAAATCTTTGACCCTCATTTTAATGATGGGCTCCCAACCATCCTCTAGATTTCTAGGAATAGAAGTTTCAAGTTTTAGTTTCTCTTCTCTAGCTTTTATGAGAGCATTTGTAATATGTTTTGTGAAAGCCAAGTTTACAGCGCTAGCATTGGGACTCTTAGCAAGTTTTTGTAAGAACTTTATAACTTCAGGATGTGGCAATCATCAAAATCTAAATCATTACAATCTAAAGCAATGGGATTATCATCCCCAAGGTTGGAAAAAATTTCAGCAGTTTTATCACGAGCGGTTTCGAGCAGTTTTAGCAGTTTCGAGGTAATTTTGCGCGCTTTGCACTAGGAGTAGAAACATTGCCAACACCAATTATTTTACCATTAATAGTAGGAGGTGCAGCAACATGTGAATCATTAGCATTGCTAGTGGTGGTAATAGTCCAAACTTTAGCTACATTTTTCTCTTTAGCTAGTTTTTCATTTTCTTCTCTATCCCACCTAGCACGCAGTTCGGCCATTAATCTTATATTCTCATTAATTCTAACTTGGATGGCATTTGCTGTAGTAACAATTTTATTTTCAATATCCCTATTAGGCATAACTTTCGATTTCAAAAGATCAACATCGGAGGCAAGACTATCAACCTTAGAAGCGAGAATATCAATTTTATTGAGCTTTTCCTCAACAGATTTGTTAAAGGCAGTTTGTGTACTAATAAATTCTTTAAGCATAGCTTCAAGTCCAGGGGGTGTATTCCTATTATTGTTGTAAGAATTCCCATAAGAATTAGCATAACCGTTACCATTATTATAAGGATATGGCCTATAGTTATTACTAGAATTGTTCAGATAAGCATTGTTGTTGAAATTATTATTTTTAATGAAGTTTACATCAACATGTTCTTCTTGGGCAACCAATGAAGCTAACGGAACATTATTAGGATCAACATTAGTCCTATCATTCACAAGCATAGACATAATAGCATCAACCTTATCATTCAAGGAAGAGGATTCTTCAACGGAATTTACCTTCTTACCTTGTGGAGCTCTTTCCGTGTGCCATTCAGAGTAATTAACCATCATATTATCAAGAAGCTTTGTTGCTTCACCAAGAGTGATGGACATAAAGGTACCTCCAGCAGTTGAATCCAATAAATTCCGCGAAGAAAAATTTAGTCCTGCATAGAAGGTTTGGATGATCATCCAAGTAGTCGATCCATGGGTTGGGCAATTTTTAACCAAAGATTTCATTCTTTCCCAAGCTTGAGCAACATGTTCATTATATAATTGTTTAAAATTCATTATGCTACTCCTCAAAGATATAGTTTTAGCAGGGGGATAATATCTACCAATAAAAGCATCCTTACATTTAGTCCAGGAATCAATACTATTCTTAGGCAGAGATAGCAACCAATCTTTAGCTCTTCCTCTTAATGAAAAAGGAAACAATTTTAATTTTATAATATCACCATCTACATCCTTATACTTTTGCATTTCACATAGTTCAACAAAATTATTGAGATGGGCAGCAGCATCATCAGAACTAACACCAGAAAATTGCTCTCGCATAACAAGATTCGATAAAAGCGAGGTTTAATTTCAAAGAATTCCGCTTGTAGTAGCAGGTGGAGCAATAGGTGTGCATAAGAAATCATTATTATTTGTGGTAGTGAAGTCACACAACTTAGTATTTTCAGGGGTGGCCATTTTAGCGAGTAGTAAATAAAACAAACTAGATAAAGTAAATGCAAGTAAACTAATTTTTTTGTGTTTTTGATATAGAGTGCAAGACGAGTAAATAAAGTAAAGCTAGCAACTAATTTTTTTGTGTTTTGATATAATGCAGCAAACAAAGTAGTAAATAAAATAAAGCAAGACAAAAACAAAGTAAAGAGATTGGGAAGTGGAGACTCCCCTTGCGGCGTGTCTTGATCTCCCCGGCAACGGCGCCAGAAAATATGCTTGATGGCGTGTATTTCACACGTTCGTTGGGAACCCCAAGAGGAAGGTATGATGCGCACAGCAGCAAGTTTTTCCTCAGAAAGAAACCAAGGTTTATCGAACCAGGAGGAGCCAAGAAGCACGTTGAAGGTTGATGGCGGCGGGATGTAGTGCGGCGCAACACCAGGGATTCCGGCGCCAACGTGGAACCTGCACAACACAATCCAAAGTACTTTGCCCCAACGAAACAGTGAGGTTGTCAATCTCACCGGCTTGCTGTAACAAAGGATTAACCGTATTGTGTGGAAGATGATTGTTTGCAGAGAAAAACAGTAAAACAAGTATTGCAGCAGATTTGTATTTCAGTATAAAAGAATGGACCGGGGTCCACAGTTCACTGGAGGTGTCTCTCCCATAAGATAAAAGAATGTTGGGTGAATAAATTACAGTCGGGCAATTGACAAATAGAGAGGGCATAACAATGCACATACATGTCATGATAAGTATAGTGAGATTTAATTGGGCATTACGACAAAGTACATAGACCGCCATCCAATCGCATCTATGCCTAAAAAGTCCACCTTCGGGTTATCATCCGAACCCCTTCCGGTATTAAGTTGCAAAGCAACGAGACAATTGCATTAAGTATGGTGCGTAATGTAATCAATAACTACATCCTTAGACATAGCATCAATGTTTTATCCCTAGTGGCAACAGCACAACACAACCTTAGAACTTTTCGTCACTCGTCCCGGTGTCAATGCGGGCATGAACCCACTATCGAGCATAAATACTCCCTCTTGGAGTTAAGAGCAAAAACTTGGCCAGAGCCTCTACTAATAACGGAGAGCATGCAAGATCATAAACAACACATAGGTAATAACTTGATAATTAACATAACATGGTATTCTCTATCCATCGGATCCCGACAAACACAACATAGAGTATTACGGATAGATGATCTTGATCATGTTAGGCAGCTCACAAGATCCAACAATGAAGCACAATGAGGAGAAGACAACCATCTAGCTACTGCTATGGACCCATAGTCCAGGGGTGAACTACTCACTCATCACTCCGGAGGCGACCATGGCGGTGAAGAGTCCTCCGGGAGATGAATCCCCTCTCCGGCAGGGTGCCGGAGGAGATCTCCAGAATCCCCCGAGATGGGATTGGCGGCGGCGTCTCAGTAAGGTTTTCCGTATCGTGGTTTTTCGCCTTGGGGTTTTCGCGACGGAGGCTTTAAGTAGGCGGAAGGGCAACGTGGGGGGCCACACGAGGGCCCCACACCATAGGTCGGCGCGGCCAAGACCTGGGCCGCGCCGCCCTATGGTGGCGGCCCCTCGTGGCCCCACTTCGACTCCTCTTCGGTCTTCTGGAAGCTTCGTGGCAAAATAGGACCCTGGGCGTTGATTTCGTCCAATTCCGAGAATATTTCGTTACTAGGATTTCGAAACCAAAAACAGCGAGAAAACAGACAAGCGGCTCTTCGGCATCTTGTTAATAGGTTAGTTCCGGAAAATGCACGAATATGACATAAAGTGTGCATAAAACATGTAGATATCATCAATAATGTGGCATGGAACATAAGAAATTATCGATACG